>NC_091459.1:162500-242500 GCF_027789765.1 Dendropsophus ebraccatus
GATAAGGTGGATCTCCTTCATTCAAAGATGGCGGCCAGTTTATATAGCCTTGGGGCGTGTATACTTCTACTAAGGCTGGTGTCAGTACTTCATTGGCTATGGTACAAAAGGAGTTAGTTACATACTGTAGCACTAATGTTACTGACGTAAGCTATAAGGGATGTAACATCTCTACGTGTTTAGAAGGTCAGCGCCATATTGTAATGGCTATACAAAATATCACATCCTTAACAGCACCAAGGCTTCACCTGTCTCTTGTGGTCCAGTACCCTAGTCCATACACTGGTATTGTTATGGTAGAGTCACATGTGCAGAGTTGTCAATGCAGTATGTTTTTGGCTTTACTCCTGATTGTTTTTGTGCTTTAAACTTGTTAAGACAAAAGAGGAAATGCCCTTCCAGTATGTGTGAATGTACCCAAAATCTGTAAAACAAAAGAGACTGCTCCTGTATTCCATGACAGGTGTGTTACGTAGGATGATCTCCTCTTAAGTTTCAAATTGCGTCTTCCTATAACAGGATGTGTCCAAAAATTCACCTGCTACATAGGACATACCGGGAACACAGCCAAGCTGATCTCCTCACCAGATGTCTGTCTGGCATAGGCAATGCAGCTTCTGAATAACCTAGTAACATGTGCTGAGCACTATTGCTCCTTTGAAGTGATTTGCCACTTTTACGACTTCCCTTGCTTCCCCTTGAAGGACCTCAGTATAGAATTCTAGCAGTACATAAGAGTTTCTTCTCCTGGAGACAATGTGGTTTAGCCATCGGATTGTAGGTCTCCATTCCTCTTTTATTTTGTCATACCCATACCTGTCTTGAGCTCAGCACAATCCTCGGCTTGCCGGTAGTCAGGTATTTGTGTTTGTTTCTTGTTTTTACATTTGTCTGGACATTGTCCTACTCCTTCTACCTCACTAATTGATTGTCTTACCACACCCTTCCGTTCCCTCTGGACACTTCACAGTTAACAGCACCAACTGTTCATTGGGGTTACCTTGCAGGAGTGCTGGGCAAATTTGGGCTAACAGGAACAATATTCAAGGCCATTATGGCCCTCTACATCCTTCCATCTGCGAGAGATTATACCTTGGGAGTATTGTTAGATCAGTTTCAAATCACCATTGGAACATGCCAGGGGTGTCCCCTATCCCCCTTATTATTTGCCTTACTAATAGAACTCTTTGCTTAGGCTCTACGCTGCTCTTTGGTAGTGAAAGGAATAAAAACAGGGAATAAGGAACAGTGCATCAGTCTCTTTGCAAGGTTAACACATCCAAATAAAGTGAATATGGGATTAGAACCTTTAGCTCAAGGTCATTTGCAATCTTCCCTTTTTCAGTGGCCGAATGGTCATATTCCCTACTTTGGTATTAGTTTAACTTTCCCCACCTCCAAACTAGCCTTTTCCAATTGGAACACCCTCTGTATTACGTTACAGCATGACATTGATTGCTATTCTTCCTTCCCTATCTCCTGGGTAGGTCGCATTTCAGCTACAAAAATGTTATTTCCTAAAAATCTGTACCTTTTTCGCAACCTCCCCATTCCTATTCAACTGCATAGGCTCCATCGCCTTCAAAAAATGATCATGAGTTTCATATGGAAATGTCAAAAGTCTCGGGTTCCTCTGTATCTAAAGGAGGTCTGACCTGTCCTAATGTTGAAAGATACTACTAAGCGGTGATTTTAGAACAGGTTAGATAGTGGTGGCATCACTATGTCTCTAAATGTTGGGTTAATATAGAGTCCCATATAGCTCATCAATTGAACCTCTGTGATCTCCAATGGTCAATGAGGATATCAAACAAGCTCCCTTCAGTGTATGGGTTGCTGGGGGATTAATAAACTTTAAAAGCAGCATTTGGAGAAAAGGGGCTACTTACCTTTGAGACCCTCAGGAGTAAATATTCGTTCCAGTCAGAGACTTAAGTATTTACAACTACAGCACTTGGTTGATTCCATATCCGTTTCTTTTTTCTCTACTTTAATAATTCTAAAACTCATGTTAAAGATATTTCTAGAGCATATGAGTCCCTATCGCCACCACAGACACCATTGTTTCATGCTCAAAATGGGAGTGTGAATTGCAGACTACCTTCACTGACAAGCAATGGTCCAATATGTACCTGCCCACTTCCAAGGTTTCTCATTGTGTGAACCATCTAGAAGGGGCCAGAAAGTAGCTATATAGATGGTTTCAAACTCCATACAGTCTTTCTAAAATGTATCCTAAATGCTCCACCATATGCTGGCACTGCACAATACTTCATATATGATGGGGGTGCATTGAGATCAAACCCTTTTGGAAGGAAATCTTTGAGGTGGCCTTATTGCGTTAAGCTTGATGGATTGCCCCATTGGATATTACAGTTATTGTACATACTCTGACAATTACTAAATCCTAAATAGCAACAAATTGCCCCACAGTGTCAGGTTTCCATCCTACTGGGGTAGTACAAGTCCCAGGTCTCTCCTCTGGGTTTAGCTGGCTTGTAGAACCCTTCCTACAAAGCTGAGCCAGTCTTGTTACCCATCCCTTTCTCTAAGGTGGTCAACTGGCCTGTTCTAGCTGTCTGATTCACGGTGTAGGCAAGGGTGAAGACTCCCTTGTCTTCAGTTTGCCTAGAGATCGGCTCTAGCAACCCATGGTGGTTGGGTAGCTAGCTTGCAGGAATAACTATATACACGTCCAATAGTAATGATGTGGATGTGTAAGCTAAACCCAGATTCAGAGTTTTAGTTTAGTAGGTTATAACTAGAGATGAGTGAACCTGGAGCATGCTGGAGTCCATTCGGACCCCAACATTCGGCATTTGATTAGCAGTGGCTGCTGAAGTTGGATAAAGCCCTAAGGCTATGTAAAAAACATGGATATAGTCATTGGCTGTATCCATGTTTTCCAGACAACCTTAGAGCTTTATCCAAGTTCAGCAGCCCCAGCTAATCACATGCCGAACGTTCGGGTTTGCATGGACTCGGATGGCTCATCTCTAGTTATAACGTATTTAAAGGCTCCGAGTGCATTACCTATTTCTGGTACCAATGGAAACCAAAAATGTATGTATATATACAGTGGCGCCTTGGATTACGAGCATAATTCGTTCCGGGACCGCGCTTGTAATCCACATCCACTCTTAAACCAAAGCAAATTTTCCCATAAAAATTATAGAAATGCAGACAATTGGTTCCACCCCCCAAAATAATGATTTATTATTCTGAATAACATGTAGAAGAGATGAAACATTCAGAAACAGCAGAATCTGTGATAATATAAGTTACTGTACAGTAATGGAGAGGATGGAAAGATGGACAGAGACTGCAGGGAGCAGGAAGGAATGAGCAGGACAGATGTGGGCACGTACATGCAGCACTCTCTGTCCAGGGAGAGAGGGGTTACAGCTATGGAGAGATTACCCCCACAGTCCTGTCCTCTGATGTAAGCCCCAGCCTGAAGTGGATCTGCTATGATTTGGAAGGTGAGAGAGACTTCCTGGGTCAGAGTACAGGGCTGTAGACCCCGCTATGCAGACCATGCCCCTCTTCTGTGCAGAGATTTTATTGTAATCCAATATCTTTTATAATTATAAACCTATTACCAGAGAAATGCACCCCAATATTTATTGCCCCGTTTCTGCAGTTTATAGAAATACCCCATATGTGGCCCTATTGCGCTATTTGACTCAACCACAAGCCTCAGATATAAAGGAGCGCCTAGTGAATTACAACGCCTCCGTTATGTTTCGTCATTTTTGACAGGTTGGCAGAGGCTCTGGGGTGCCAAAACACAAAAAAAACTGTCCTAAAGGGACATTATTTAGAAAACTACACCCCTCAAGGAATGTAACAAGGGGTGCGGTGAGCATCTGGACCCCACAGGTGCTTCACAGACTTTCAAAAAAATGTGATGTGAAATTTTTTTTTTACACTAAAACGTTCTACACTTCAGTTTTTAATTTTTACTAGGGGATAAAAGAAAAAAAACATAATGTGTAGCACCGTTTCTCCTGAGTATGTAAATACCCCATATATGGACATAAAGTGCCAAGCGGGCGCAGGACGAACCTCCAAAGGGAAGGAGCGCCAATTGGCCTATGGAAGCTGGATTTCACTGGAATGGATTGCAAGGGCCATGTCGCATTTACAAAGCCGCTATACAGCCAAGACACTGGAAACCCCCCACAAGTGACCCCATTCTGGAAACTACACCCCTCAAGGAATCTAACCAGGCAGTGAGCATATGGACCCCACTGGTGACGGGCACAAATGGGGAACAATATGACATAAAAGTGAAAATTTAATTTTTTCACTTTCACGGCACAAATGTGCCCGTCATCAAGGGGTCCATATCCTCACTGCACCCCTTGTTAGATTCCTTGAGGGGTGCAATTTCCAGAATGGGGTCACTTGTGGGGGGTTTCCAGTGTTTTGGCAGCACGAGGGCTCTGTAAATGCGACATGGCGTTCATCATCCATTCTAGCCAAATCCAGCCTCCAAAATCCAAATGGCGCTCCTTCCCTTCGGAGGTTTGCCCTGCGCCCACATGGCGCTTTATGTCCACATGTGAGGTATTTACGGAATGCTCTATTTTATTTTTTCTCTTTTAACCCCTTGTGAAAATGAAAAATTCAAGGCTAAACCAACATTATAGTGTAAAAAATTTATTATTTCATTTTCACGCCACATTGTTCCACATTTGTGCCAGTCACCAGTGGGGTCCATATGCTCACTACACCCCTTGTTACATTCCTTGAGGGGTGTAGTTTCCATAGTGGGGTCACTTGTGGGGGGTTTCAACTGTCTTGGCAACACAGGGGCCTTTTAAATGCAACATGGCCCTCAAAATCCAGCCTCCAAAAGCCAAATGGCGCTCCTTTCCTCTTGGAGGCCCGTCTTGCGGCCGCATGGCACCTTAAGTCCACATGTGGGGTATTTCTGTAATCAAGGGAAATTGCTCTACACATTTTGTGTTTTTTCTTTTTTTTTAATCCTTTAACCCCTTGTGAAAATGAAAAAAATCAAGATCAATGATTTAGTGTAGAAATTTAAAGAGTCACTGTCGTATTTTTTTTTTTTTTTTTGCAGAAATCAATAGTCCAGGCGATTTTAAGAAACTTTGTAATTGGGTTTATTAGCCAAATCTGCCATTATCTGCATGTAAAAAGCCTTTTCCCAGGTCCCCCCCTCCTTCCTCTTTTTCATCCACTCCAAAAAATCTGAAAATTGTGACTTGTTGCAGGAGACGTACCCTGTCTGTTCTATGGAGAGGGGAGGGGGGAGGAGGAAGGAGGGAGTTACCCCGCAGCAGAGAGCAGAGAACAGAGGATTACAGGCACAGAGCTGGGTGACAGCTGTAATCTGAGCTCAGACAGGTCACTGGTGACTGTCACAGGAGATATCCCGTGAGGGATTTGTAGATTAACTCTTTGTTGTCCTGTTTTGGTCTTTTCTTTAGCTCTCTCCATAGGAGAACAATGAAGACAGGGGGGAGAGCTTCAAACTGCTTTTTCATGATAAAAATGTATTTTTCGGATAATAAACCCAATTACAAAGTTTCTTAAAATCGCCTGGACTATTGATTTCTGCAAAAAAAAATTTCACGACAGTGACACTTTAAATCTTTTTATACTAAATATTGGTCTAGCCTGGATTTTTTCCATTTCCATAAGGAATAAAAGAGAAACACAAAACGTGTAGGGTTATTTCCCCCACATGATGACACATAGGCACAGGGCAAGCCACCAAAGCCCCTTGCCCTGTGTATTTACAAAGCCCCTGTGCTGCCAGGACAGTGGAAACCCCCCACAAGGGACATTCTGGAAACTACACCCCATAAGGAATCTAACAAGGGGTGCAGTGACGGGCACATATGTAGAACATGTGCTGTGAAAATATTTTTTTTTTTTCATATTCACTGCACAACTGTGCCCATCACAAGGGGTCCATATCCCCGCTGCCCCCCTTGTTGGATTCCTTATGGGGTGTAGTTTCTAGAATGGGGTCACTGGGGGTTTTTCCACTCTCCTGGCTGCACAGGGGCTTGTAATTGCATCATGGCAAGCCTCTAATGGGAATGGCGGCCATGCCTATTTAGTTGGGGGAAAAGGGACAATTTTTTATTTATTTGGGGGTATTAGGCTAATTATTAGTTTATAAGGTTGAAAATGACAGGTGTCCATCAAATTCAACCTGTGTTGATCCAGAGGAAGGCAAAAAACCCTCGTAAGGCAGACAACAGTAGCCTCATCACAGGGGAAAAATTCCTTCCCGACTCCATAATGGCGATCAGAATAATCCCTGGATCAACGTGACCCCTGAAATAGGAATAAGGGACAGAATTTAGATAATGTAGAACCCCAGTGACGTGTGGTGCGCCTTGAAGCAATCCAGTATGCAGAGGCCGGGGTGATCAGGACAGGCGTCACACTGGAAAATGGTTTCCTTCCTGATCCCCCTGTTACACCACACTCTGCACTTCTTCTGGGGTCTCCTGTTCTCCAGTGTGGGGGACGTCACCTGGAAAATGTTGTCCTGGTGCGATACGGGGTCCCTCATATCCAGAAGCGCTGGGTCCGCTCCATGGCTGCTAAATATTAGGGCTTTATTACTGCTTCTGATATTTATGGATCATGCCGCAAGCTACAGTAGCTCGGGCAGCGAGGGACCGGAAGAGGGGGGGCTGGTATAAAAGTTATCCCCGTACAGGTGGTGACCTTTATCCAGCAGTGGGAAGATCAGTTTTCAAACGACCTCCCCACTAACTCCAAGGATGGGGGGGCATTCTGGGGGTTGGTTTTTGGTGTCCCTTCCAGTCTAAATCTGCCTAAGTGTACCCTGGGCCCATGTGCAGCAGGTGCCCCCAAATTTCCGCTGCATCAACAAGGGTCCATCCCTGTTGGTGCAGCGGAAATGAAAAAAGAAGAGATGGGGTTGTTGGCTATAAATTGGTGCATGTACAAGTGTTGTTGCGCCGCCATCAAATTTATAAGGTCATCAGAGAAATAGAGTTTGAAAAAGTCTATTTCTCTGACGCCTGTGGGGTTAATTTGGATTCCTGTTCGTGCTACAAAGCCAGGAATCTGGGACTCATAATGTTGGGGCCTGGGGACCAGATGGGGTCACCTGGCTGGGGGCGAGATGGGATGACGTGCCTGGGGGGCAGCCTGAGGCGTTCTCCTTGGACGCCTACGTGGGTATTCATCATCACATGAAGATGATCTTCATCAAGCGCGTATGCCTCCTCCGCTGAAAACGCCCTGTGGGCCATTTTTATATGGGGATTAGTATATGGGGTATGTAAATGTATAATGTAGTGTAAAACTTTTTCATGTAGTGTAATGTAGTGGGTTGTTATGTTTTTTTTTTTTTTTAAACAGTAAGAAGAAAAGAACTACGCCAAAAAAGGAGTTGCTAATAAATGCCGCACCTATGTGCGGTACGTATCAGCAGACAGTGGTGGTAGGATATAGAAAAAAAAGGTTGTGGTTTTTTTTAACCAAGGGGGGGGGGGGGCGGGGGGAAAGGAGGAGTTGCTGATCAGCGGTGCACTTACGTGCGATGCTGATCAGCACTCAGTGGCGGTAGGGCACGTAAAAATAAAAAAAAGGGGGGGGGGAAACCCCTCTTCCTACCCCAAGGCTATTGATCACTGAATAATATACACTGATCAACCAATAGGGGGCAGTAGAGCGAAGATGTTGAAGACAAACGACGGGGAGAAGAGGATGATGTGGGACCGCACTACACCACACACATCTCTTCTGCACCCCTCAGCTAGGTAGGTAGGTGTGTGTGTGTGTGTGTGTGTGTGTATATATATATATATATATATATATATATATATATATATATATATATATGCATGCACACAAATACATATGTCCAGTCTGGGCTGTAGCCAGGCACTATCTACTAAAGTAGGTTGTTACTATAAAGGGAAGTGTGTCTATGTGTTTGTAGCTACACCTATAGTTAGTTGCAGCTGTGGTGTGTGAGTGAGACATCTAGTGGTTGGAGTAAGGAACAGCGGCCCCCTACCTAACCTGTGACACTAGAGAGAGAAACTTTTACCAAGGTGTGAGAAGAAGAAAATATGGCTGTAGGTGCTTGAATTCTTTCAAAGGTGGCTACTGCTAGATGGGCGTCTAATCCTTACTGGTGCAGTGCCCACTATGCACAATAAGAGCTAGCTTCTAGCAGACATAGTCCAACCTGAGATCCATGTTGCATACAGTCCATAGTTTAGCATATGTAAGGTCTCTCCTTCCTCACAAGAATGGGGTGGAGAGGGAAAGGACAAAGTTTTCAGCAGAGCTGGGTATGGTTGCCTCAACTGGTTTTGGGGAATAACTGGGGTAAACATAGCACACAAGAAAGAAATGACCAACAGGGTCCAACTTTTCTTTTTAGCTCAGCAGAGCTTCTTTCTCTTCTCACCTTCACGACGGCACCATAGGAGGATGGGTTGGACCCTAGTGACAGGAAAAAGCACTAGGGCAGGCACGAGAGGGAGGGGATCCGCGTGAAGGCGAGGAGAGATTCCCTCTACTACAACAACTTTACTAACTTTGCTGCGGGGGTCGATCGGGGCCTCTGCTTCCTTCCTCCCCAGATGTCCGGCAGCAAGCCTCAGGGCAGGAGTGGTTCCGTCGTTCCATGTGACCTCGCACCGTCTCCGGACGTGTCAGGCACAAGACTCCACTGCCGGGAGGGTAAGTTGGACATCTATTGACCGTTGGGTCGAGGACCGCGTCCTTATGCCAGAAGTGACGTCAGACACCGTGCGTACCGGAAGTCGCACGCTTCTGAGACCACGCGCCACATTTAAACGCCAGCAAGAGTGGATCGGATCGTCTCTGCTCCAGTGATGGATCCCTCCACGTCGGATAAGACTGCTACTGTGGTAACAGTGAGTACTGGCTCGGCACCGGCCGCTTCCCAACCGCTTCCGTGTGCAAAACTCTGCAGTCCGGCACGCTTCCAATGCAAGCTCTGCATAGTTTATACTGTGGTCTCCTCTCTCTGGATTCATGTTGTATGTTTTCCACTGGATTAATCTTATTTTTCCACACTGTACAGTGTTCGTGTATAGATATATACTACTATCACCGGGGTTAGCTTCTTCACTTACCAATAAACATTCAGTTATATGTACAGGTATGGATCTGGTATCAGTGTTCTGAAATTTCATTATCCTTCTTTAAAGTAGGAGCAGATTCTTTAGTCTTCTAAGAAGGAAAAACCAAGGATACCAGATAGATGATGTGTATCTTGCAACCGTAAATGTTTAGGGGCCTAAAGGCCAAGAAAAAATTAGTATTCCCGGTTCATGAGACCTTACAATCTCTAATAAGCGACGAATGGGTGGAACCGAAAAGGAGACTATAGGTTCCCGGTGAAATTAAAAGGCGTCTTCCTTTTGGGGAATAAGACATAAGTAAATAGGGAGAGATCCCTAAGATCCATGCGCAGGTGGCAAAAACTACGAAAAAATCCATTTTGCCCTTTTAGGACTCATCCCAACTAAAAGAGCCGATGGATCGAAAGGCCGACAGTCTCCTTAGACGCTCCTGGGAGACAGTCTCTTATTCTTTAAGGAATAACATTGCCACCACCTGCGTCGCTAGGGCGCTCCATGTAAGAATAGAGCAACTGGAGAGCCACTTAAACAACAAATGCCCAAGACAAAAAATAATTGATTCCTTACCCCTGTTAAAGGATGCCACTGCCTTTCTAGCTAACGTCACGGCAGAATCTATTAGATTCACTGCTAAAGACGGAGCTCTGACCAATGCCGCCCGCCGTGCACTCTGGCTGAAAAATTGGACGAGACAGCACCGCGAAATCCAACTTATGTGGTATACCATTCGAAGGGGAATATGTCTTCGGGGCTCCTCTTCATAAAATTATTGAGAAGACAGCGGATAAAAAGAAGGCTCTACCAGAAGAAAAGAGCACTACTAAAAAAACAACAATACAAACGTCCTAAATTTCAGAAGAGCTATCGAGGCAAGGGAAAACAGGCCATTGGAGCTATTCGAAGGGAGGCAAGGGGAGAAATATTTTTTTCAACCCCAAAGCCTCCCAGGACAAATAGTGACGTTTGTCCTGTAGGCGGAAGACTGCAGGACTTTTCAGAAGTGTGTGGCTCTATTACCGAGAACACCTGGGTAATAGATATCATCAAAAAGGGATATCAAATAGAATTCACTCATCCTGCCCCCTCCCCCCAGACGAAGGTTTACCATCGCCAAGCAGTCTTCAAGTTCCCTACAAACAGAGCTGGTAGAGAGTGTACGGAAGTTACATCACATGAGTCATCTCTCCAGTACCATTAAAAGAAAGAAGATCGGGTCATTACTCGAACCTATTTCTTGTAAAAAAAACAAAGGGCACTTTTAGCCTAATCATAAACTTAAAACCCCTAAATCAGTTTGTAAAATATGCAAAGCTCAAGATGGAGTCTATAAAATCCACCACTCCTCTAATAGCGACAAACGCCTGGATGGCCTCCATAGACCTCCAAGACGCATATTATCACGTCCCAATACATCTTCAGAAATTTCTGACATTCGCGATACAAATAAACAAAAGGATTTGCCACTACCAATTCAGGGCCCTCTCGTTCGGGATTTCATCTGCTCCACGGATCTTTACCAATGTGATGGCAGAGGTTGTGTCTTTTCTCCACCTACAGGAGATAAATATAGTGGCTTACCTGGACGACCTTCTGATAGTGGCAGATTCTCAGACGAAGCTACATCAGGACCTTCAAACAACCCGCATTCTACTATCGACACTGGGTTGGATCATCAACGAAAACAAATCAAACTTAGTTCCATCTCCCAAGAAAGTTTTCTTGGGAATCCTCCTGGACTCCAATCTTCAGATGTCTTTTCCCCCGGAAGAAAAGATCATAAAACTCCTCACAAAGATCAGGAAATTCAAGAACAGCACCCTGTCGTCTGCAAGAGAAGCCATGCCTGTGCTGGGGTCTATGACATCTTGTATACCGGCGGTGCCATGGAGTCAGGCTCATTCCCGAGTCCTACAGGTTCAGATCCTAAAAGTATGGAAAAAAAGACCATCAGGGGTGGACAAAAAGATATCCCTCACTCCACAGGTGAAACGATCTCTGCGCTGGTGGCTGAACCGAGAAAACCTCGAGGAAGGAGTACAATGGAATCCTCACCCCCAAGGTGATACTAAAAACAGACGCAGGTCAGATAGGTTGGGGAGCCCAGACAGGGACTCACTTCTTTCATGGAGTCTGGAATCCAGACGATATAAGAGACTCCTCAAACCTCAGGGAGCTGAGAGCGGTTCAAAAGTCCTTACTGGCAGCTCAAAACATCTTAGACGGGGTACATGTTCACATTTTGTCAGACAATATCATGACAGTAGCTCATCTAAGACACCAAGGGAGCACAAAACACAAACGTCTGTGGTCTGTCTCCCAACAGATTCTCTCCTGAGCAGAGTCACATCTTCTGTCCCTATCTGCAACACATCTAAAGGGGACAGAGAACACCGAAGCGGATTTTCTCAGCCGCAACCAGATCCACCTGGGAGAATGGTGTCTAAAAGAGCAAGTATTCCATCAACTAGTGGATTGTTGGGGACTCCCCGAAATCAATTTATTTGCCACAAAAAGGAACAGGAAAGTAAAGAACTTTTACTCCCTGAATCCAGCCGACCATCCTACGGCAATAGATGCCCTAACTCAAACCTGGGAGGTAAAGCTAGCATACGCATTCCCTCCAATACCTCTGATACCCAGAGTACTCCAGAAGGTCAGAGACCAAAGGACAAAAGTCATCCTCATAGTCCCGTACTGGCCAAAAAGAAGCTGGTTCGGACTCCTAAAGACCTTGGCCCTAGAAGACCCAGTTCTCCTTCCCCATCTAACAGATCTTCTATTTCAGGGCCCAATTTTCCATCCGCATCCAGCGAAACTACATCTCTTAGTCTGGATTCTGAGTGGTCAATGCTAAGAAGTCAAGGCCTCTCAGAAAGCGTAATATCAACACTAATGAAAAGCAGGAAAAAGGTAACAACTTCCATCTATTTAAAAGTCTGGAAAGTTTTTTTTCTTCCTGGTGCAAAACTCCACCTCTTTTTCCTGCTGAACGTAATATATCCCAGATATTAGATTTCCTACAGGCTGGACTATCCAAATGTCTCAAACCGGCTACCTTAAAAGTACAGGTTTCGGCTCTATCAGCTCTATACGACAGAAATCTAGCAGACCACCGATGGATAAAGAGGTTCATCAGGGCAGCCTCCAGAATTAATCCCAAACCTCAGATTATTCATCCAGCATGGGATTTAAATGTGGTCCTAGAGGGCTTAACAAGCGCTAACTTTGAGCCCATTTCAGAACTTAACGATAGACTTCTCTCTTACAAAACAGTGTTTCTAGTTGCCATCTGTTCCGCAAGAAGGGTGAGCGAGATTCAGGCCCTAACTATCCGTAAGCCCTACTGCACAATATCTGAGGATCACATAATCTTAAAAACAGACCCTTCATTCCTACCTAAAGTGGTCACAGAGTTCCACAAGTCCCAGGACATCGTCCTGCCTTCTTTTTGTCCAGACCCTAAAAACGATCTGGAAAAGAAATTCCATACTCTGGATGTGAGAAGAGCAGTACTCCAGTACATCGAGACTACAGCCCCTTGGAGAATAGATCAAAGTTTATTCATACAGTTTCAGGGCAAAAAGGTGTCAAAAAGTACCATCGCCAGATGGATTAAGAATGCTATAGCGGAAGCTTACAAAGCTCAGAACCTTCCATCTCCAATCAATATCAGGGCCCACTCTACAAGAGCAGTATCCACCTCATGGGCAGAGAGGGCCTCTGCTTCCCTGGAACAAATCAGCAGGGCAGCGACTTGGTTGTCTCCCCACACATTTATCAGACATTATAGACTACTACTACAGTCAAACGAAGACCTGACCTTCGGCAGGAAAGTTCTTCAGGCTGTGGTCCCTCCCTAAAAATAATGGTTGGTATTACTCCTATGGTGCTGTCGTGAAGGTGAGGAGAGAAAATAGAATTAGTCCTTACCGGTAAGCCGGTTTCTTCGAACCTTCACGACGGCACCAATATCCCTCCCTAGTATTGTATGAAAATATGATACTCACATGGCGCTAATTGACTGTTATAAAGGCACTGGTGTTGGGAGGAAGGGGAGGGGCTTTTAACCTCTCGTGCTTTTTCCTGTCCCTAGGGTACAACCCATCCTCCTATGGTGCTGTCGTGAAGGTTCGAAGAAACCGGCTTACCGGTAAGGACTAATCCTATTTTTTACTTGCATGTGCAACAGCCAGCTCATCTTGGCCAAGAAGCTGCTGCTTGGTAAAGGATCCACCCTTCCTAGGTGGCACCGGCTGTAATTCCTTAGGGGAACTTCCTCAACATAGCCGGAAAACAGAAGCAATGGAAGTTGTGGTCTCTGGGGACGGTGCAGAAGTTGTTACCACCACATTGTAGGTGACCTGCGGTTGAACCTGTAGAACTGTAGAGGCATTGGTAGCACAGACCACCGCAGAAGAAAATCCCATCTTCGGGGTACAAGCAGCAGATGCTGTGGAAACAATAGAATCGGTGGCAGCACCCGTCAGCCACTTTTCCTGAACCCGCCGCCAGTGGTTGGCCTCCCATGTATCATTTTAGTCTGTTCATGCTGTAGGTTGGAACGGTATCTGAATTGGGTTCTGGGGCCTAGTAATAGCTGCGGCTCAGTGTTCCTTTCCTTTTCGAAAAGGTATATAGTCCCTAACCATAACACAGCCTCTGTATTAGGCCATTTCTTACCCCTGCATATTTAGACATGTGGAGGTACATATAGCTGCAGGAGGTTTTTTTTCCTATATATGATTCTAGAATACCTTTCATTTATAATGTTACAATTGTTGCAAGAGTTTTCTTTTTTTTCCTTTTTAAAAACTTACATTTTGTTTTGCAAACGACCTAAACTTGTCCTGACCTTCATTTAAGAATATATACATTGTGCATAACTGTAGAAGCCTCTGTGATGCAGCCTCTGTGATGCAGCCTCTGTGATGCAGCCTCTGTGATGCAGCTTCAGCGATGCAGCTTCAGCGATGCAGCCTCTGTGATGCAGCCTCTGTATAGCAGCTTTAGTAGTGAAGCCTCTGTGATGCAGTCTCTGTATAGCAGCTTCAGTAGTGAAGCCTCTGTGATGTAGCTTCTGTATAGCAGCTTCAGTAGTAAAGCCTCTGTGATGCAGCCTCTGTATAGCAGCTTCAGTAGTGAAGCCTCTGTGATGCAGCTTCTGTATAGCAGCTTCAGTAGTAAAGCCTCTGTGATGCAGCCTCTGTATAGCAGCTTCAGTAGTAAAGCCTCTGTGATGCAGCCTCTGTATAGCAGCTTCAGTAGTAAAGCCTCTGTGATGCAGCCTCTGTATAGCAGCTTTAGTAGTGAAGCCTCTGTGATGCAGTCTCTGTATAGCAGCTTCAGTAGTGAAGCCTCTGTGATGCAGCTTCTGTATAGCAGCTTCAGTAGTAAAGCCTCTGTGATGCAGCCTCTGTATAGCAGCTTCAGTAGTAAAGCCTCTGTGATGCATCCTCTGTATAGCAGCTTCAGTAGTGAAGCCTCCGTCATGCAGCCTCTGTGATGCAGCTTCAGTAATGCAGCCTTTGTATAGCACCGTGTTTTATTCTTAGTAGTTTTCTAATTCTCGATAATGATAATAGATACTGCACAATTGTTTTTGCATTTATTCATACAGTAGAATTAATCAGCTTGTGTCTTGTTTTCCTATAGTATAACCTGGTGTGCACTGATGCATGGAAACTTGACTTGACACAAGCGTCACTGAACTTGGGATTTTTGATCGGGGCTCTGACATTGGGTTATGCTGCAGACAGGTAAAGCCTATATTTTCTATTGTATTTTTCCACTCTATAAGGCTAAGGATCTGATTGTGTTGGTATACACAGTACTTTCTTCATAGTTGCTATATAAAGGCTCTGTGCTCCTGTATGTGTAATAAACTTAATGTCATTTCAGACAATGCTAATAGTCACGGTTTGTGAATTACAATAAAATATTGCAATGTATGATCATTGGAGAATTTAGTGTCTTTTCCCCAATTCTTTAAGAAGATTGCACTTTGTATTTAGGGGGTTTGAGCTTTGGCAAGTGACCAATCCCATTGGCTCTTGTGTAGTAGTGAATGTATGGCCTCCTGCTAGGCCGTTCAGCTGCTACAAAGCTCTTTGTATTGGCCCCAAATATTTTTTTGTCAGTGGCTACTGCAAAATATGCAGGAAATTCTAATGAGAAGATGTATACAGCCTGCACAATGTACTAGGATAGAGCACATCTGTCCTCAAGGTTCCACCAGCTCTGCTGTCTGTTCATGCAGCTGTCATGTAATAGGTTTATAATTATATACAAAAAAGGTTCAGGATAGAGGGGGTTAATAACCCCAGGGCTGTAATAAAGCCCTTCACCACCAGATGTCACTCTATCCTATACAGAAACAACTATGTACACAAAAAACACCATGGTTCAAAAATTAGAATAGATCTTTTTATTCAAATGATTATTTTAAAAACATGTCACAATAAAGTATAGTATACTACATAAAAAATGTGACAAAAGTTACAAAGTAATAGTATTGTAGTCTGTACAGCTAAGGGCCCTATTACACGGGACGATGATTGTGCAGAAATTTGTTATATTGTTCTAATTTAAATGATGATCGTCCTGTGTAATTGCCGGCAACGATGGAAAAATCGCTTGTTTGTTGTTGATTGTTGATTTAGATCGGACCCTAAAATCATCGTTGCTTAAGGCGGTTATCCAGCACTACAAAAACATGCCAACTTTCTTCCAGAGACAGCCCCACTTCTGTCTCCAGCTTATTGGGGGGGGGGGGGGGGGGGTTGCTGCTCAGTTCCATTGAAGTCATTGGAGCTTAATTGCAAACCGCACCTGACCTGGAGACAAGAGTCATGCGGTCTCTGAAAGAAAGTGGCCGTGTTTTTGGAGCACTGGATAATCCCTTTAATCATTCCCTAATTGCCTAATTGTTTGCTGTAATTCCGCATTTGTTCACTAATGGTGCATTTACACAGGCAGATTTATCTGACAGATTTTGGAAGACAAAGCCAGTAATGGATTTGAAAAGAGGAGAAATCTCAGTCTTTCCTTTATGACCCGTTCCCTGTTTATAGTCTGCTCCTGGTTTTGGCTTCAAAAATCTGTCAGATAAATCTGCCTGTGTAAACGCACCATAATCCTTCAGTGTAATGGCACATCATTCCTTCTTTTGCTGACATCAGATGGAGTAATTGATGGTAGTAACTAACGACTATCGTTCTGTGGAATATGGGGAACCATTGTAGGTTAAAGGGGTAGTGCGGTGGTAAAATTATTCACAGAATAACACACATTACAAAGTTATACAACTCTGTAATGTATGTTATGTCTGTGAATGGCCCCCTTCCCTGTGTCCCACCACCCCCACCCGTGTACCCGGAAGTGTGGTGCGATATACATAACCTGATCCGTATCGCGCCCGTCCGCCATCTTGTGCCAAGACTGGCCAAACAGCTCCAACTGTCCATAGTGCTGGATGCCCTCTGCAGTGTCACCAGATGCTCAGCCGCGATTGGCTGAGCACAGTTAGGCTCAGCCAATCGCGGCTGAGCAGCTGATGACGCGGCAAAGGGCAGCCGGCACTAGGGACAGTCGGAGCTGTTCGGCCGTCCGTCCGTCCGAAGATGACGTCATTGACAGAAGATCGGAGACTGGAGTCGGCATGTGACAGGTATGTATAGCGCACTACACTTCCGGGTACACGGGTGGGGGGGTGGTGGGACAGGGGAAGGGGGCCATTCACAGACATAACATACATTACAGAGTTGTATAACTTTGTAATGTATGTTATTTTGTGAATAATTTCTTAGCGCTGCACTTCCCCTTTAACGATAAACAATCTAGTTTGTGATCGTTTATCATTAAAAATCCCTTTGTCTAATAGGACCCTAAAGGCTCTATTCCACGGAACGCATATCGTTTGTATTCGGCCGATATCTGCCGCTACGAACGATAATTGTCACGTGGAATAGAGTGCAACGATCAGCCAACATCGTTCATGTCGGCTGATCGTTGCAGTCGCTTGTTTTTCAACATGTTAAAAAACAAGCGACTGATATAGCAGCGATCTGCTGCCGTCGCTCCATTGAATAGGAGGCAGCAGACGCTGCTATATCCTATGGGCTGCCCGGATGATCAGCGATCGCCCGGGCAGCCCCCCTCCGCAGCTCCCCGCCACCCCTCCCGCACTCACCCGCTCGCTGCAGCCATGTTGTATAGCGGCGGCAGCGAGCGGGGAACGAGGAGCAAACGAGCGCTGAGAGTGCTCGTTTGCTCCTCTTTTGCTCCTCTTAACGAGCCGTGGAATAGGGGCTTAAGGCTGTATTCCCACGTGCCTGTACCGGAGTCTCCCCCGCGCGGACAACATCTGATAAGATGCTGAGAGCGGGGGAGAACTGTACTGATATGACATTACATTTTTCATTACAGCGTCGCACATATGAGTACAGTCTAAGGTGCTGAGAGTGGTGAATTAGTGAATTAGTGCCCTGTGTGTATTAACTCATTTAATGCTTCCTTACACCAAGAGAGAGATACAAACAATCAATCTATAAGATCTAGAACATTACCTCCGGAAACTTCCTCATCCTTATTGCTGCACAATCAGGAACTCTTACTTTGTAACTTTTGATACTAGATAGTGATGAGCGAATAGTGAGATATTCGAATATTCGATATTCGTACGCATATCCCGCGAATATTCGATCCCATTAAAGTCTATGGGAACAAGTATTCCATTAGTGAAAAACATCTTTTTGACCATTTGGAGGCTAAAACCGGAAGCTGGGGCATTTGAACGCTTATCGAATATTTATCAAATGTTCGCAGGATATTTGTACGAATATCGAATATCTATTAGATCAAACAGTATTCGCTCATCACAAATACTAGATTTTTTTGTGACATGTTTATAAAATAATCATGTGAATAAAAAGATCTATTCTTATTTTTCAACAATGCCCATGGTGTTTTTGTGTACATATTTATTATTATATTTAACCCTTTGAGGACCAGGCCCAAAATGACCCAGTGGACCGCGCAAATTTTGATCTTAGTGCTTTCGTTTTTCCCTCCTCCCCTTCTAAGAGCTCCAGCACTCTCAGTTGTCTATCTACAGGCCATGTAAGTGCTTATTTGTTACAGGAATAGTTGTACTGTGTAATGGTGTCATTCATTCTACCATAACATGTATGATGGAACCCCAAATATATTATGTATGATGGAACCCCAAATATATTATGTATGATGGAACCCCAAATATATTATGTATGATGGAACCCCAAATATATTATGTATGACGGAACCCCAAATATATTATGTATGATGGAACCCCAAATATATTATGTATGATGGAACCCCAAATATATTATGTATGATGGAACCCCAAATATATCATGTATGATGGAACCCCAAATATATTATGTATGATGGAATTCCAAATATATTATTTATGATGGAACCCCAAATATATTATGTATGATGGAATCCCAAATATATTATGTATGAAGATATAAATAGGTGAAATCGTAAAAAAGAATGCAATATGGTAACGTTTGGGGGGTTCCTGTGTCTACGTAATGCACTATATGGTAACAGCGACATGACACTATTATTCTATAGGTCTGAACACAACCATATGCAGGTTACACAGATTCTCTAATGTTATGTATATATTTTTTTTATGAAATCCTTTTTTTTGGCAATTAATTATAAATAAAATGGGCCTATTGTGACGCTTATAACAGTTTTATTTTTTGACCTACGGGGCTATATGGGGTGTCATTTTTTCCGCCATGATCTCTAGTTTTTATTAATACCATATTTGTGAAGATCGGACGTTTTGATCACTTTTTATTGATTTTTTAAAATATATAATGTAACATAAAATCGGTAATCCACGCACTTTTCCCCTTTTCGTGTACGCCGTTTACCGTTCGCAATGACGCTTGTTATATTTTAATAGATCGGACAATTACGCACGCTACGGTATATTATATTATTATATGTGTATTTTTATATGTTTTATTTATATAATGGGAAAGGGGGGTGATTTAGACTTTTATTGGGGAGGGGTTTTGGGGTAGTGTGTTTTGAACTTTTTTTTTTTTACACATTTGAAGTCCCTTTGGGGGACTTTTACATACACTAGTTTGATTTCTACACTGATGATTGCTATGCCATAGGCCTAGCATTGATCAGTGTTATCGGCGATCTGCTCATTGAGCCTGCCTGTGCAGGCTTAGTGTAGCAGATCGCCGATCGGACCGCACGGAGGCAGGTGAGAGACCTCCGGCAGTCCGTTTTACCGATTGGGACCCCCGCAGTCACACTGCGGGGTTCCCAATCGGTAAGTCACTTACACTTAAGTGATCGCGGCGTTTAAGGGGTTAATGACACGCGGCAGCGCGATCGCTGCAGCGTGTCATTACCGGTGAGGTCCTGGCTGCTCACTGCAGCTGGCCCCCACCTCCTATGAAGCGCGCTCCGCTCCGGAGCGCGCTTCATAGCGGGAGAAACACCCAGGACGTAGAGTTACGTCATGGGTCGTCTGGGGGTTAAGTAGTAAAAGAGAGAGGTTATAAATTTAGTTTCCTAATTAGAGATGAGCGAGTATCCTCATTGGAGCATTGCAGTAATCAGAAGTACTCAATACCAGGTGGGTGCTTGAATAACAATGATGGTCTCCTCCCTGCACGTGTGGCGGCTTTAATCAGCCAATACAAACGTGGGGAAAGGGACTGGGAGGTCCTGCTACATAGCAGCTATACTGGCTGCTGTCATAGCACTGATTGGCTGGCTGCATTAGGTGACCTGGGTGTATATAGGCCGGGTATATATAGGGCGGCTGCATCGGGTGACCTTCATCTGTCTCAGGATAGTGAGGAGGGGGTGGACGAGGAAGCGACTGGTCTGAGCCATCTGGAGCCAGAGTTTCAGAGGGGGAGGGGGGATCTGCAGCAAGAGGCAGTCATGTGGCCAGAGGGAGAAGGTGGCCATACAAAGTGGTTTCATAAGTGTTCCCCAAGTGAGCACCTGCTTGAAGAGGAGGTCTTCTGCCAAGTGGCATTATTTTGATGAAAGTCCCAAAGGCAAACGATTTGTCTTTTGCAAACTATTATGTGCAAAGATCATCAGGGGAACCACCACCATCAGGCTGACCACCACCAGCATGTGCCACCACCATCAGGCTGACCACCACCAGCATGTGCCACCACCATCAGGCTGACCATCACCAGCATGTGCCACCACCATCAGGCTGACCATCACCAGCATGTGCCACCACCATCAGGCTGACCACCACCAGCATGTGCCACCACCATCAGGCTGACCACCACCAGCATGTGCCACCATCATCAGGCTGACCACCACCAGCATGTGCCACCACCACCAGGCTGACCACCACCAGCATGTGCCACCACCATCAGGCTGACCACCACCAGCATGTGCCACCACCATCAGGCTGACCACCACCAGCATGTGCCACCATCATCAGGCTGACCACCACTACCATAGGCCGGCACCATGAGGCTGACCATCACCAGCATGTGCCACCACCATCGGGCTGACCATCACCAGCATGTGCCACCACCATCGGGCTGACCATCACCAGCATGTGCCACCACCATCAGGCTGACCACCACTAACATACGCCACCACCATCAGGCTGACCATCACCAGCATGTGCCACCACCATCAGGCTGACCACCACTAACATACGCCACCACCATCAGGCTGACCATCACCAGCATGTGCCACCATCATCAGGCTGACCACCACTACCATAGGCCGGCACCATGAGGCTGACCATCACCAGCATGTGCCACCACCATCGGGCTGACCATCACCAGCATGTGCCACAACCATCGGGCTGACCATCACCAGCATGTGCCACCACCATCAGGCTGACCACCACTAACATATGCCACCACCATCAGGCTGACCACCACCAGCATGTGCCAGCACCATCAGGCTGACCACCACTAACATACGCCACCACCATCAGGCTGACCATCACCAGCATGTGCCACCATCATCAGGCTGACCACCACTACCATAGGCCGGCACCATGAGGCTGACCATCACCAGCATGTGCCACCACCATCGGGCTGACCATCACCAGCATGTGCCACAACCATCGGGCTGACCATCACCAGCATGTGCCACCACCATCAGGCTGACCACCACTAACATATGCCACCACCATCAGGCTGACCACCACCAGCATGTGCCAGCACCATCAGGCTGACCACCACCAGCATGTGCCAGCACCATCAGGCTGACCACCACCATCAGGCTGACCACCACCATCAGGCTGACCACCACCATCAGGCTGACCACCACCAGCATGTGCCACCACCATCAGGCTGACCACCACCATCAGGCTGACCACCACCATCAGGCTGACCACCACCAGCATGTGCCACCACCATCAGGCTGACCACCACCAGCATGTGCCAGCTCCATCAGGCTGACCACCACCAGCATGTGCCAGCACCATCAGGCTGACCATCACCAGCATGTGCCAGCACCATCAGGCTGACCATCACCAGCATGTGCCAGCACCATCAGGCTGACCACCACCAGCATGTGCCAGCACCATCAGGCTGACCACCACCAGCATGTGCCACCACCATCAGGCTGACCACCACCAGCATGTGCCACCACCATCAGGCTGACCACCACCAGCAGGTGCCAACACTAGCATGTTCCACCACCATCAGGCTGACCACCACCACCATCAGGCTGACCACCACCAGCATGTGCCAGCACCATCAGGCTGACCACCACCAGCATCTGCCAGCACATGTCAGCGAAGCACCCATATAACTGGGATGAAGGTCATTCTCCTCATTGAGCACCTGCGGGTCACACCCCTGCCTTACATCCGCCACACTCATCAACAACAGGCTCTAGCCTACAATTTTTATGGGGTTTACCACCAGGCGCTCTCCCCTCTAATATAAGGAGAGTCGCCACTCTTCATTACACATGAGGCCCTTAATGTGTTAGGGAGGGTGTATGGGATTCCCTCTTTCCTTAAAATTTTTGGCAGTCCTTGCACTTGGTATACAGTGTGATCAGTCTACGAGTCCATGCTTCAAAATTTAAACAGGGTGGGTCAGATCATGTCACACTCACACAATGGCAGTTAGCGGTAAGTATAGTCTGAGTTCCCACTCGTCTATGGCATCTATGGCTGTCCGAGATGATGGGCAGTAAGGTGAGAGATGGGGCGGCTTTTAAGAGCTGTAGGAGAAATTATTTTTTTTTTCCTTTCCTTTTTTGTTTCTCTTCAAGTAAATATACAGGGAAGCGTTTTTCTCCCCCACTTTGGACTATGTTGGGTGCACAACATTGTCAGTCTGTAACAGCGGTGTAATCCAGGGAGCTGGGAGTCTTTAATGCATCCACGTTGCCCTTCTGCGCCAGCTCCATTTTCTGGTGTTTCCCGGCCCCTGAAAAATGCTCCAGTCTCCTATTAAATTGAGTATCGGTAAATAATGACTGGAGTAATGAGCATTTTAGTAGTTGCTGATCTCCTAATCATAATGACCCCAGTATTATTATTTGTACCATCCAGGTGAGCTCAGTAACGCCAAATGTTAAAATGGTAAAACTGCTCTTTTTAAAATTTCTTATTCAGATAGATATTTTGTGTGTCTGATTGTCTAATAACTCCATATAGTAATATTGTTCCCTGCTGTGCCCCCAAATAGTAATAATGCCCCCTGCTGTACCTCCATATAGTAATATTGTCCACTGCTGTGCCCTACATATAGTTATAATGCCTCCTGCTGTACCTCCCATATAGTAGTAATGCCCCCTGCTGTGCCTCCATATAGTAATAATGCCCCTTTCTGTACCCTCCATATAGTAGTAATGTCCCTGTGTCCATATAGAAATAATGCGCTCTGTTGTGCCTCCATATAGTAATAATGTCCCCTGCTCTTCCCCTATATAGTAGTAATGTCTCCTGTAGTGCTCCCATATAGTAATAATGTCTCCTGCTGTGCCCCATATAGTAATAATGCCCCCTGCTGTGCCCCCATAGTAATAATGTCTCCTGCTGTGCCTCCATATAGAAATAATTCCTCCGGTGCCCTCCATATAGTAATAATACCTGCTGCTGTGCCCTGTATAGTAATAATGTCTCCTGATGTGCCCTATATAGTAGTAATGTCCCTGTTGTACCCTCTGTTTAGTAGTAATAACCCTGCTGTGCCTCCATATAGTAATAATACCTACTGCTGTGCCATCCATGTAGTAATAATGCCCCCTGCGGTGCCCCATATAGTAGTAATGCCTCCTCCTGTGCCTCCATATAGTAGTAATGTCTCCTGCTGTGGCTCCATATAGTAATGATGTCTCCTGCTGTGCCTCCATGTAGTAATAATGGGGGAGATTTATAAAAAATATACACTTTTTTTTGGAGTGGAAAAATTTTCAGCAATCGCATAGCTGTGCAAAATTTTGCGACTTTTCCCTTACATACACCAATCATGCCTACGTCAGCTTAGGCTAAAAGTAGGCATGATTTATCATGTGCAACTAACTAACAGTTGCACATGGTTCGCAGACTGACTTCACACTAGAGGTGGTGTATTTCAACACCTAGTGTGGAGCCTGTTTGCTCTGTGGGTCGGGTGCAGCGCACCCGATCCACAGAGTGTAAGGGGCTTTAGAGTAAGGGGCTTTACAGTAAAGAGGGATGCAAAGGGCACCCCTCCTTACAGTACAGAAGCATGAAATCCCCTCCTTAAGCCGGGATCACCTGCCCTATGGGGTTTCCAGCCCAGAAGCAAAAAGCAGTCTGCTTCTGAGCAGGAAATTTGAAATCCTTGCACAGAAGTTAAAGTCTGGCTCCCAGGGGCTTAAGCCCCTAGAAACCAGAAGGTTCTGGCACTGCACCTGCAACTGCAAGGAAGGGGGTTAAGTGCCCTCTTCCTTCCTGGGGCTGATGCAGTGCTCTCTCCATGGGGGGGCTGATGGTAGGGGCTGGGGGTTACCTGCTGCTTCCTCCTTGGTTTCTAGCATTCCCGATATGTCCCGGTAAGCCCCACCCCCTGTACCGACGGCGTCAGTACAGTACCGCTCCTGGACTAGGCGGTAGCAGGCTAGTACAGCCGGGCGCCAGTAGTCCTGGAGCGTTAAAATTGGTGTTCCTGGACTGGGTGGTAGCAGGCTGGGGAGGGTCAAAATAAATGCCCTCTCCCACCCTGGTATTACTAGGCTGCTGCTGTTTGATTTTAACCCCTTAACGACATCGGGCGTATATTTACGCCCTGATGCCGGTAAGGACGTTCAGAGCGGGGCCGCGCGGCGACCCCGCTCTGAACCGCGGCGGTCCCGGGTGCCGCTTGTAGCCCGGGACCGTAGGTATTAGCGGGCACTGTCCGATCGCCGTGCCCGCTAATACAGTAATCAGATGCAGCTGTCAAACATGATTCAGCTGTTTTCTGGTGTCTAGTGGCGGAGATCGCTCCCCCGGGATGTTATCCCGGAGGAGTGATCTCCGTTTCTGAAGCCGGACGGGGACCGCTCCAAGATGGCGCCATCCCCGGCTCGGCACTCATTTACTTCCGGCTGCAGCAGCCGAAAGCAAACGAGTGCCGATCTCGTGGATCTCTGCAGCATATCTATGAGAGATCAAATCACTTATACTAGAAGTCCCCCAGGGGGAATAACCCTGACCCCAGGGGGGGAATAACCCTAACCCCAGGGGGAATAACCCTGACCCCAGGGGGGGAATAACCCTAACCCCAGGGGGGGAATAACCCTAACCCCAGGGGGGGAATAACCCTAACCCCAGGGGGGGGGATAACCCTAACCCCAGGGGGGGGATAACCCTAACCCCAGGGGGGGGGGATAACCCTAACCCCAGGGGGGCTTCTAGTATAAGTGTTAAAGTAAAAAAAAAAGTGTTGTTAATAGTAAAAAGCCCCCTCCCCTAATAAAAGTCTGAATCACCCCCCTTTTCCCAGGTTATAAATAAAAGTAAATTAAATAAATAAATAAATAAACATGTTTGCTATCGCCGCGTGCGTAATCGCCCGAACTAATAATTAATCACATTCCTGATCTCGCACGGTAAACGGCGTCAGCGCAAAAAAATCCCAAAGTGCAAAATTGCACATTTTTGGTCGCATCAAATCCAGAAAAAATGTAATAAAAAGCGATCAAAAAGTCATATATGCGCAATCAAGGTACCGATAGAAAGATCACATCATGGCGCAAAAACTGACACCTGACACAGCCCCATAGACCAAAGGATAAAAGCGCTATAAGCCGGGGAATGGAGCGATTGTAAGGAACGTATATTTGTTGACAATGGTTTAAATTTTTTACAGGCCATCAGATACAATATAAGTTATACATGTTACATATCGTTTTAATCGTAACGACTTGAGGAACATATATAACAAGTCAGTTTTACCCCAGGGCGAATGGCGTAAAAACACATTTCCCCCAAATAAACAAAATGCTTTTTTTTTCAATTTCACCACACTTTGAATTTTTTTCTGGTTTCGCAGTGACTTTATGCAAAAATTCAGCCCGTCATTGCAAAGTACAATTAGTGACGCAAAAAATAAGGGGTCATGTGGGTCTCTAGGTGAAAAAATGCAAGTGCTATGACCGTTTAAGCACAAGGAGGAAAAAACTAAAACGCAAAAATCAAAATTGGCTCTGTCCTTAAAGTGTCACTGTCGTGAAATTTTTTTTTGCAGAAATCAATAGTCCAGGCGATTTTAAGAAACTTTGTAATTGGGTTTATTATCAGAAAAATGCATTTTTATCATGAAAAAGCAGTTTGAAGCTCTCCCCCCTGTCTTCATTGTTCTCCTATGGAGAGAGCTAAAGAAAAGACCAAAACAGGACAACAAAGAGTTAATCTACAAATCCCTCACGGGATATCTCCTGTGACAGTCACCAGTGACCTGTCTGAGCTCGGATTACAGCTGTCACCCAGCTCCGTGCCTGTAATCCTCTGTTATCTGCTTTCTGCTGCCGGCTAACTCCCTCCTTCCTCCTCCCCCCTCCCCTCTCCATAGAGCAGACAGGGGACGTCTCCTGCAACAAGTCACAATTTTCAGATTTTTTGGAGTGGATGAAAAAGAGGAAGGAGGGGGGGACCTGGGAAAAGACTTTTTACATGCAGATAATGGCAGATTTGGCTAATAAACCCAATTACAAAGTTTCTTAAAATCGCCTGGACTATTGATTTCTGCAAAAAAAAAAAATACGACAGTGACTCTTTAACCTCTTAAGGACATCGGACGTACCGGTACGTCCTATGTCCTCATTAGCACTTCAAAGCGGGGCCGCGCGGCGGCCCCGCTTTGAAGTGCCGCGATCCCGGGTGCCGCGTGTAGCCCGGGACCGCCGCTATTAGCGGGCACGGTCCGATCGCCGTGCCCGCTAATTAGCTAATCGGAGGCAGCTGTCAAAGTTGACAGCTGCCTCCGATTACCGGAGGCAACGTTTCCCTGGTGTCTAGTGGGGGAGATCGCTCCTCCGGGACCTTGTCCCGGAGGAGCGATCTCCGTTACTGATGCCGGCCGGGGACGCGTCCAAGATGGCGCCGTCCTCGGCTCGGCACTCGTTTGTTTCCGGCTGCAGCAGCCGAAAGCAAACGAGTGCCGATCTCATGGATCTCTGCAGCATATCTATGCTGCAGAGATCTCAATGAGAGATCCAAGTGTATATACTAGAAGTCCCCTAGGGGGGCTTCTAGTATATGTGTAAAAAAAAAAAAAAACATGTTGTTAATAGTAAAAATCCCCCTCCCCTAATAAAAGTCAGAATCACCCCCCTTTTCCCAGGTTTTAAATAAAAGTAAACAAATAAATAAATAAATAAACATGTTTGGTATCGCCGCGTGCGTAATCGCCCGAACTATTAATTAATCACATTCCTGATCTCGTACGGTAAACGGCGTCAGCGCAAAAAAATCCCAAAGTGCAAAATTGCGCATTTTTGGTCACATCAAATCCAGAAAAAATGTAATAAAAAGCGATCAAAAAGTCGTATATGCGCAATCAAGGTACCGATAGAAAGATCACATCATGGCGCAAAAAATGACACCTCGCACAGCCCCATAGACCAAAGGATAAAAGCGCTATAAGCCTGGGAATGGAGCGATTTTAAGGAATGTATATTGGTTAACAACGGTTTGAATTTTTTACAGGCCATCAGATACAATATAAGTTATACATGTTACATATCGTTTTAATCGTAACGACTTGAGGAACATGCATAACAAGTCAGTTTTACCCCAGGGCGAATGGCGTAAAAACACATTTCCCCCAAATAAAAGAAATGCGTTTTTTTTTTTCAATTTCACCACACTTTGAATTTTTTTCTGGTTTTGCAGTGTACTTTATGCAAAAATTCAGCCTGTAATTGCAAAGTACAATTAGTGACGCAAGAAATAAGGGGTCATGTGGGTTTCTAGGTGGAAAAATGCAAGTGCTATGACCTTTTAAACACAAGGAGGAAAAACCGAAAACGTAAAAACGAAAATGGGCCATGTCCTTAAAGGGTTAAGGGGTTAAAGGGGGGAATCCTATGCGTTGTTTTTTTTATTATTATTTTTTTTAAATGCATAGGTTTTATTTCCCCCCCCCCCCCCTTTCCATAACCAGCCAGGCTAAAAACCAAGCAGCAGCGGCCTAATAGTACCAAGGTGTGAGGGGCCATTTATTTTGGCTCTCCCCAGCCTAATAATACCAGCCTGCTACCGCCCAGTCCAGGAACACCAATTTTGACGCTCCGGGACTACTAGCACCCGGCTCTTCCCAGTACCCCTGGTGGCATTGGGTACTGGAGTAATAATGGGGTGGGGGGGATTTGTGTTAGCCATTTTATACCGGCTAACACTAAGTCCCGACTCAGTAATGGATTTTGTCTTTGAGACTGCTTCCACTACTAAGTCTGTAAAGTAATGAAAGAAAACACAACACACCCCCTCGTTGACCATTTTAAAGTCTGCTGGTCATCACCGTAGTCCAAATGAATCCATGTAATCCTCTGCATGTGGGTATCTGAAAAAGAAAGGAGAATAAATGCTCATTACCTAGGAGGCAAACCAGGGCCAATGAGACAATTCTGAACCAAACAAATCTGCACCACAGAAAATAGACCAGGCTTATCCCTGATAGTAAATTGCACTTTACATAGACCAATCTATTCTTGCCCCCTGTCCCCTGCTGTGCTCCCATATAGTAATAATGTCCCCTGCTGTGCCCCCATATAGTAATAATGTCTGGGGAGGGATGGCTACTATGAGGCTACAGGGGAGGGCTGGCCACTATATGAGACTACAGGGTGGACTGGCTACTATAAAAGAGACTATTAGGGAGGACTCGCTACTATATGAGACTATTGGGGAGGGCTGGCTACTATATGGGACACTTGGGGGGGGGCTGGCTACTATTAAGGCACTATTGGGAGGGCTGGCTAATAAATGGGCCAATTTTGGTTGGGTTGGCTACAACATGGGGTAATATTGGGGGGGGGGCTATTACATGGTTTTGGGTTTAGGTTGCTAACACACGACCGATGCGCAGCAGATTTAATGGTGCAGATTTGATGCTGTGTTCAGTTATTTACATCAATTCTGCTGCGTATCTGCTGCGTGTCGCAGCAGAAAATTCACTGCGATACGGTGTGTGTATTAGCACCCGTAATCATATCATAGCAATTTATCATCTCCCCTGTACCCCAAAACGCGTTGTCCCTTGAGACAAATAAATGTGTCTTCAGTAGTACCTGCTTTGGACTTTGTCCCATATCTACTGTCGGCCAATGCCTGTCAAGGTTTCATTTACATCCACCGCTGCCAACTGCGAGGACTCGACACCCCACCATATAGCACTTTATCATAGTGCACACAGCGCTGAGAGACGCACACCACTGACAGTGCCAGGAATACCGCACGCTACTCTGACAGTGCCAGGAATACCGCACGCTACTCTGACAGTGCCAGGAATACCGCACGCTACTCTGACAGTGCCAGGACCGCCGCATTCATGATTCAATAATTATCAAGGTTGGCCCGCGACTTTGTCCAATTTTTTTAATTTTGACCCACAGTGTATTTGAGTTTGACACCCCTGTCATAGGCTGCGGGTGTGAAGGCGTCTCATAGGCTGCGGGTGTGAAGGCGTCTCATAGGCTGCGGGTGTGAAGGCGTCTCATAGGCTGCGGGTGAGAAGGCGTCTCATAGGCTGCGGGTGTGAAGGCGTCTCATAGGCTGCGGGTGTGAAGGCGTCTCATAGGCTGCGGGTGTGAAGGCGTCTCATAGGCTGCGGGTGTGAAGGCGTCTCATAGGCTGCGGGTGTGAAGGCGTCTCATAGGCTGCGGGTGTGAAGGCGTCTCATAGGCTGCGGGTGTGAAATGCCTGCATCCTATGAAAATAGAGGAGCAGGATATTCCCATCTCCTGCTTCTAGGGATGCGCAAAGGAAACATTCCCATCGGAATTCCACAGCCCTCCCGGCGGGTTCTCATTGCCCCCAGGTTGGAAACCACTGCACTAAGCACTGAAACTAATCAGCAAATTGCAAAGAAAGGAAACACCTAAAGGCCATTACTTCAGAGCTGTATTTGTGGGTCATGGAGTCATTTTAAGGAAATGTTCTGTAAGTTAAATTGTGTGAAATGCCAGTGACCTAATTCTGCCCAAACAACTATCCATAACCAATGTAATAAAACCACAAACTCTGTTTACATCATCTAAAAGCGGCACTCTGCCCAGAGAACCTGCTGTGATGCTGCAGAAGCCCTTTACCTTAGGAGTTTATCACTGTTATGATCGCTCTTCTGTTCATCTGCATTCTTCCTTAAATCGATAATTGCCCCTATGCAAATTTGGGGCTTAAGAGCATTTGGGGCATCGCCTCCGACCCGCCCCCATCTGTCCCACCCCCATCTGTCCCACCCCTCCCTCCCCACCCCCATCTGTCCCACCCCTCCCTCCCCACCCCCATCTGTCCCACCCCTCCCTCCCCCTCCCCACCCCCATCTGTCCCACCCCTCCCTCCCCCTCCCTCCCCCTCCCCACCCCCATCTGTCCCACCCCTCCCTCCCCCTCCCCACCCCCATCTGTCCCACCCCTCCCTCCCCCTCCCCCTACCCAACCCCATCTGTCCCACCCCTCCCTCCCTCCCCCTCTCCACCCCCATCTGTCCCACCCCTCCCTCCCCATCCAGTTCCGCCCACTATGAATATTCATGTATGCATAGTGGCCTCTTCACTGCGCATTCGTGATTCGCCCAGCCAGCCTGACATAGTGAGAAGAACCCTGCTGCCGCCAAGTTGTCGTCATACTTACTTTTGTCATTGACCTCGGGGATGATGACAACTTGGCTGCAGCAGAATTCTTCTCACCATGCCAGAACGGGCAGCCGAATCATGCATGTGCGGGGGACCAGCCTGTCTCCGACGGTCAGCTTCCTGGCACAAGTGCAGTGAAGAGGCCACTATGCATATATGAACACGCATAGTGGGCGGAACTGGACGGGAGGGGAGAGGGCACAGGGGGCGGGGTGGGCGGTACAGATGGGCGCGGACCTGACAGGACGCAGTGGTACTCCAGGACGGAGGCAAAGCCTCAAATGCTCTTAAGCCCCAAATTTTCATAGGGGCAATTATTGATTTAAGGAAGAATGCAGATGAACAGAAGAGCGATCATAACTGTGATCAACTCCAAAGGTCAAGGGTCACTGCGGCATATCAGCAGGTTCTCTGGACAGAACTTACTTTTAGGGCCGCTTTAATGTTGGTGACATAACGCAAGTATTCATTGTTAATTTGCCTCCTTTCAATTGTAGATATGGAAGAAAAGTCACATACCTGATCTCGTCTTTTGGAGTCGGGTTGTGTGGAATTGTTGTAGCATTTGCACCAAACTTTTATGTCTTGGTGCTTTTCCGTTTTCTACAAGGTATCTTTGGGAAAGGAACATGGATGACATGCTATGTTATTGGTAAGTACCATGAGACAGCCTTGTTCTTAAGAGTTTTCTCTCCCATCCAGCCCCTGTCTTCCCCATATACAGGAATGTTTGGAACAGTCGAGCAAGCCTGTGATCTCTATGGGAAAGGGAGAGCTAAGCCGCAGCCAGAGAGCTTTATGTTGGTGGATGGTCAGGAGAGCCCCATTCACCTTATACCGATGGCAAAACTGCCACGAGAGGCTGATATGGCCGACAAAAGTGTAAGGTGTATGGGGATCTTTAGGCCATACCTCCCAAGTGTCCCTCCTTTGGAGGGACAGTCCCTACTTTTGACCCTTGTCCCTCTCTGTCCCTCTTTGCCCCTTATATGTCCCACTTTTTGACCTAGGAATTAGATTTACATTAACAAACATTTTATGTTGTTCTAGAAAGTGTCTGGTTTCTTACTGTATAATAGACCCAAACTTGCAGATTATTCCATCATGTGGTGCAAGTTGGATCCTAAACATTGTTATATTCCCATGAGTCATGTGACATTATGGCCGCTGTCACACATCATTTCACAAATACAGTTCTATGGCCCCATACACACAACTGTAGGTGTTATGGATCCATTTTGGGGGGTCATGATCTATGCTGCACAAAATGATTAAGCTGTTGGGCGTCTGTGTCACCTATCTGACAGGGGTCCCTGCAAATACTGACACACATTTGTAATCTGGTTCGCCGTTCTGTAATTACAGACAGCGTTACTGATGTGTGAGTGGGACCTAAGGATGCAGTCACACATATAGGATCTGCTATATATCTGCTGATATCAATGTAACTAAATGCATGCATCAATCTGCAGCAGGTCCAGGATTTGTGATTGCATCAATCTGCGGCAGGTCCTGCATGTGTGATTGCATCAATCTGCGGCAGGTCCTGGATGTGTGGTTGCATCAATCTGCAGCAAGTCCTGGATGTGTGATTGCATCAATCTGCAGCAGGTCCTGCATGTGTGATTGCATCAATCTGCAGCAGGTCCTGGATGTGTGGTTGCATCAATCTGCAGCAGGTCCTGGATGTGTGGTTGCATCAATCTGCAGCAGGTCCTGGATGTGTGATTGCATCAATCTGCAGCAGGTCCTGCATGTGTGATTGCATCAATCTGCAGCAGGTCCTGGATGTGTGATTGCATCAATCTGCAGCAGGTCCTGGATGTGTGGTTGCATCAATCTGCAGCAGGTCCTGGATGTGTGGTTGCATCAATCTGCAGCAGGTCCTGGATGTGTGGTTGCATCAATCTGCAGCAAGTCCTGGATGTGTGGTTGCATCAATCTGCAGCAAGTCCTGGATTTGTGATTGATGCAACCACACATCCAGGACCTGCTGCAGATTGATGCAATCACAAATCCAGGACTTGCTGCAGATTCATGCAACCACACATCCAGGACCTGCTGCAGATTGATGCAATCTGCAGCAAGTCCTGGATTTGTGATTGCATCAATCTGCAGCAGGTCCTGGATGTGTGGTTGCATCAATCTGCAGCAGGTCCTGGATGTGTGGTTGCATCAATCTGCAGCAAGTCCTGGATTTGTGATTGCATCAATCTGCAGCAGGTCCTGGATGTGTGATTGCATCAATCTGCAGCAGGTCCTGGATGTGTGATTGCATCAATCTGCAGCAGGTCCTGGATGTGTGATTGCATCAATCTGCAGCAGGTCCTGGATGTGTGGTTGCATCAATCTGCAGCAGGTCCTGGATGTGTGGTTGCATCAATCTGCAGCAGGTCCTGGATGTGTGATTGCATCAATCTGCAGCAGGTCCTGGATGTGTGGTTGCATCAATCTGCAGCAGGTCCTGGATGTGTGGTTGCATCAATCTGCAGCAGGTCCTGGATGTGTGATTGCATCAATCTGCAGCAGGTCCTGGATGTGTGGTTGCATCAATCTGCAGCAAGTCCTGGATGTGTGGTTGCATCAATCTGCAGCAAGTCCTGGATTTGTGATTGCATCAATCTGCAGCAGGTCCTGGATGTGTGGTTGCATCCTTGAATTAAAGAGAAATGCCTGTAACATTTTCCTAGAGTGAACCACACGTGTCCCTCTTATGCTTTAGGTTGTGTTTCCACATTCATGTTCGGAATGCAGTTCACACCCACATTTATTGACCAAAAGCCACACAATGTTAGTGAGAACAGTGCCCGGCTGGAGAGGTAATGGGGCCTGGTTTCATTCCGAGCGAAGATGTGTAAACACGGCTGAAAATACATTGCAGATCTGCAGCCTATCCCCCACATGTGAGCATATGAAATAAAATAGTGAGCAGCTTAGGTATAACATAAACTTGTAATTGTATACTTACCTGTCCTGCTCCGCCGGGTCCCAGAAGGCCCACACTCTGCTGAATGGCTGCTCAGCATGGACTGTATAGAATCGGTGTTGAGCAGCCATTTTCAGCACATAAGCGGATGTAGTTGAAATGCTGACATCGGCAGAACGCGGGTGGCCTAGGACAGCGGGCAGCTGTGACTGAGCAGGACAGGTAAGTATGTAATCACTATAAAGACCCCTGCAGCCCCAGTAGGATCTCTAATTATAAATTTATTCCAGGAAAATCTTTAGTGCTGTATGGCTTTAAATCAGGAGTGGGGAAACTTTTTCCTGTCGGGCCATTTGGGCATTTCTAAAATCATTTCAGAGTCATACGCTGTACAGCCACTGCATTCAACGTTCTAATGTTATACTGTGCACACTGTGGGGCAAATATTGCACCCCCCTGATGCCCCTGATATTGTACTTAGTCCCCCCAATAATGCCCCCTGGTATTGTACTTAGTCCCCCCAATGATGCCCCCTGGTATTGTACTTAGTCCCCCCAATGATGCCCCCTGGTATTGTACTTAGTCCCCCCAATGATACCCCCTGGTATTGTACATAATCCCCACCCCATGATACCCCCTGGTATTGTACATAATCCCCACCCCATGATACCCCTGGTATTGTACATAATCCCCACCCCATGACACCCCTGGTATTGTACATAATCCCCACCCCAATGATGCCCCTGGTATTGTACATAATCCCCACCCCATGACACCCCTGGTATTGTACATAATCCCCACCCCAATGATGCCCCCTGGTATTTCACCTTATCCCCTCAATGAGACCCCTTAGTCTCTAGCCATTACACTCACCTTTTCTCTCTGCCGCAGCGCTGGCCGGGTCCTATGCCTTCTCCAGTAGTCTGTGCAGGTTCTCTCCTACAGGTGACGTGTGATGTAACAACATTATCATGCGCGGCCTGCAGGAGAAAGGAAAAGACATGCGCTGCCCCGGCTTACAATAGCCGACATGCACAGTGCCCTCTAGAGTCTGCCGGCTGCCGCATTTAGATTTATACTGTACGCAGTCCGTGGGACAGGAGGATGATGTGCGAGGTACATACGTCCGCGGGCCACATCAGAAGTCCTGAGGGGCTGGATGTGGCCTGCGGGCTGGAGGTTCCCCACCTCTGCTTTAAATGGACACAGCCATAGGGACATGTCAAAAGTTCTGACAGTCAGGAGAATGAGTTGGGAGAAGAGCATGGCAGCTGGTTTCACTCCCCAACTTGCAGCCATCTAGACAGTTGTATTATACCCCTATGAGGCTATCTAGGAGATGGATAACAGTAGCTCAGGGTTCCCCACTCATTCTTTATTTTTTTTTTCATATCACAAAATATAAAAACTACATATCTATATCATAAAAATGAAAGTCTGTCTGTCTGTCCTTCTGTCTGTCTGTCCTTCTGTCTGTCTGTCCTTCTGTCTGTCTGTCCTTCTGTCTGTCTGTCCTTCTGTCTGTCTGTCTGTCCTTCTGTCTGTCTGTCCTTCTGTCTGTCTGTCCTTCTGTCTGTCTGTCCTTCTGTCTGTCTGTCCTTCTGTCTGTCTGTCCTTCTGTCTGTCTGTCCTTCTGTCTGTCTGTCCTTCTGTCTGTCTGTCCTTCTGTCTGTCTGTCCTTCTGTCTGTCTGTCCTTCTGTCTGTCCGTCTGTCTGTCTGTCTGTCCTCTATAGACTTCCAAACGCCTGAACCGTTTGACCCCAAATGTGGCCCACAGATACATTGGGTGCCCGGGAAGGTTACAGCGAAGGTCCCGTCCCTGCCAGATGTACAGGAGGGGAGGGGGAGGGGGAAGAGCGGCGCCTCATAGAGATGAATGGGAAAATCTCCTCACTGCAAACACAGGTGATATAATTAGCGCTGCAGCTCTCCAGCAGAAATGGCAGTTGGAGCCTTAGCAACCAATAGGATTACTACTTTCATTTTCACAGGGAGCTGGAATCTGATTGGTTGCTAGGGCAGCTGCCTCACAAAAGATTCACAGAAATAAATACAGTAAAATCCGCTGCGGATCCGGTAGGTGTAAAGGCACCCTAACAGTGTACAGTGTATATACAGTGTATACAGTAAGGGGCTTACCTGCCGGGTGGTGGTGTTGGGGAATGTTTACAGTAAGGGGGTGTTAGGGAATGTATACAGCATGGGGGCTACCTGGGGGGGGGGGTGTATACAGCATGGGGGACTACCTGAAGGGGGGAGTGTATACAGTATGAGGGCTATCTGCAAGGGGGGCAGTGTATACAGTATGGGGGCTACCTGCAGGGTGGGAGTGTATACAGTATGAGGGCAACCTGCAAGAAGGGGGGAAGGGGGGAGTGTATACAGTATGGGGGCTACCTGCAAGGGGGGTGTATACAGTATGGGGGCTACCTGCGGTAGGGTGGAGTGTATACAGTATGGGGGCTACCTGCGGTAGGGTGGAGTGTATACAGTATAGGGATTACCTGCAAGGGGGGGTATAGAGTATGGGGGCTACCTGCAAGTGGGGGAGTGTATAGAGTATGGGGGCTACCCGCAGGGGTGGGGGCTGTATACATTATGGGGGCTACCTGTGGGGGGAGTGTATACAATATTGGGGCGACCTGCAGGGAGGGAGTGTATACAGTATAGGAGTACCTGCAAGGGAGGGGGAGTGTATACAGTACGGGGTCTACCTGCAGGGGAGGGGGGAGTGTATACAGTATTAGAAACTTTGAAACCTCTTCTGTGTTGTCCTCACAAGAATGAAAGGTAGTGCATAAGAGGGCCAGATTATGATGATGCAGGATTGTGTATGCACTTATTATAAGCTGCAGGTTTTCTGCACACACACCTTACTTATGGTCTGCAGTCAGCGGGGGGACCCCCAAACTACACACTTCAGGTATACAGGACCCCAGAACTATACACTACAAGTATACAGGACCTTCACCAACTATATACTACAGTTATACAGGACCTCCACTAACACTGTCAATGTTGTATATAACCAGGCTCAGCATAACACTACCAATGCTGTACATTACCAGGCTGTATATAACACTGCTAAAGTTGTATATAACCAGGCTGTATATTACACTGCCAATGTTGTATATAACCAGGCTGTATATAACACTGCCAATGTTGTATATAACCAGGCTCTGTATATAACACTGCCAATGTTGTATATAACCAGGCTCCGTATACAGCCTGATCACATGACATCTCAGTTTGGCTATTATGTATTTAGGATGTTTAAAGTTTTTAGTTTATTTCTAATGTGCATAAACTACAATTTACATAAACAGCGCAGAACTGTCGGGGTATATAGTGTATATAGGGCTCCTGGCAATTTTCACTTAAACAGAAAAAACAAGGGCATAGATTTGCATATTACCATTCCCTAATACACCCGCCCCCCCCTCCCCCGCCACACACACGAGAGAGAAAAAAAAAAAAAAAAACCCTTAACCCTTTCCCGCACGAGGACGTAACTGTACGTCTTCGCGCGGGTGCGGGCGTTCAGAGCGGGGCCGCACGGCGGTCCCGGGTGCCGCTTGTAGCCCGGGACCGCCGGTATTAGCCGACACGGTCCGATCGCCGTGTTCGCTAATACAGTAATCAGATGCAGCTGTCAAACATGACAGCTGCATCCGATTACCGGACGCAGCTTATCCCTGGTGTCTAGTGGCGGAGATCGCTCCTCCATGACGTTGTCCCGGAGGAGCGATCTCCGTTTCTGAAGCCGGCCGGGGACCGCTCCAAGATGGCGTCGTCCCCGGCTAGGCACCCGTTTACTTCCGGCTGCAGCAGCCAAAAGCAAACGAGTGCCGATCTCATGGATCTCTGCAGCATATCTATACTGCAGAGATCTCTGTGAGAGATCAGTACCCTTATACTAGAAGTCCCCCAGGGGGGGAATAACCCTAACCCCAGGGGGGGAATAACCCTAACCCCAGGGGGGGAATAACCCTAACCCCAGGGGGGGAATAACCCTAACCCCAGGGGGGAATAACCCTAACCCCAGGGGGGAATAACCCTAACCCCAGGGGGGAATAACACTAACCCTAGGGGGGCTTCTAGTATATGTGTATAAAAAAAAAAGTATTGTTATTAGTAAAAAGCCCCCTCCCCTAATAAAAGTCTGAATCACCCCCCTTTTCCCAGATCTTAAATAAAAGTTAACAAATAAATAAATAAACATGTTTGCTATCGCCGCGTGCGTAATCGCCCGAACTATTAATTAATCACATTCCTGATCTCGTACGGTAAACGGCGTCAGCGCAAAAATTCCCAAAGTGCAAAATTGCGCATTTTTGGTCGCATCAAATCCAGAAAAAATGTAATAAAAAGCGATCAAAAAGTCGTATATGCGCAATCAAGGTACCGATAGAAAGAACACATCATGGCGCAAAAACTGACACCTGACACAGCCGCATAGACCAAAGGATAAAAGCGCTATAAGCTGGGAATGGAGCGATTTTAAGGAACGTATATTTGTTAACAATGGTTTGAATTTTTTACAGGCCATCAGATACAATATAAGTTATACATATTATATATCATTTTAATCGTAACGACTTGAGGAACATGCATAACAAGTCAGTTTTACCCCAGGGCGAATGGCTTAAAAACACATCCCCCCCAAATAAAAGAAATGCGTTTTTTTTTTCAATTTCACCAATTTTTTTCTGGTTTCGCAGTGTACTTAATGCAAAAATTCAGCCTGTCGTTGCAAAGTACAATTAGTGACGCAAAAAATAAGGGCTCATGTGGGTCTGTAGGTGTAAAAATGCAAGTGCTATGACCTTTTAAGCACAAGGAGGAAAAAAAGAGAATGCAAAAACGAAAATTAGCCTGGTCCCGAAGGGGTTAAATTAACTTATACTCATTTCAATCTGTGGTCCCTACAACTTATAAAATCTCCTTTTAGCCTTTTGGGAGATCTGCCGTGCCCAATACTCCTTATACTGTTCACCCTGTTGACAAGAGATACCTATTCCCTTTTGAGTCCTGGGTGGATGGTTTCAGGTGGGGGGTAGGGGTATTTTGAGCAAAAAGAACCTTTTTAGGAGTCTGTTAGGACAGCCCCCCAATTGTGCTCAGGTTTGTTGCTGGCCACACACCCTGATTAGGGATGAGCGAACCGAACCGTAACGAACCAGATTCGTTACGAACTTTGCAAAAAGTTCGATTCGTCACCGGACCAAACTTTGAGAAAGTTCGTAACGAATCTGGTTAAAATAACAATAACAAATAAAATCAAAGACATCTTTACAAAGTGATGCAAACACCTCTGGATGCATCTGGGAAAGCAGGGAAACAGTATTAGAGGAATCAGCATTACGGGGTTTGCGATCCTCTGCAGTAATGCCAACTCCCCTAATGGTTAATATATTTAATTAATAAAACACATTTTCATTGTAATAAAGTCCCTTTCGTTGTTCAATAATTTAATTAAAACGAATCCATCATTGTGCAATTAAATATACTGTTATAATAAATATATATAAATAAATGTATATTTATATATATATATATATATATATATTTATTTTTTTACAGTATATTTAATTGCACAATGATGGATCTGTTTAAATTAAATTATTGAACAACGAAATTGTATTACAACGAAAATGTGTTTTATTAATTAAATATTAATTATTACAGGAAGCTCTATTAAGCCGGTAATTCATATTCCCGGTAATAGAGCTCACTGTAATAATTAATACTTTACTTTAATTAAAATGTTTCTTCTAATTATGTTATCACAATAGTATTAGAAGAGCAAAACAAAAGACAAAAGCGGCTAGACTAACCAACAATATTGCACACTCAGTATAACAGGATATCAAAAATAGTTTATTTATACCGACAAACAACAGCAAAATTATTTAAAACCACTTAAAAAGGCCAAAAAGGCCAAGATGCCAATACACAAGTACCCATACAATATTAGGGCAACAAGTAGTGTGCCAGACGAGGGACAACTAGGGGGAACCCTACTATTTTCATAACCAGCCGGGTTCAAAACCAAGCGACAGCAGCCTGGTAACACCAGGGTGGGAAGAGCCATTGGTTTAGGCCCTCCCCAGCCTAAATCTTACCAGCCTGCTGCCGCCCGGTCCAGGAGCGCCAATATTGACGCTCCGGGACCACTGGCACCCGGCTCTTCCCAGTACCCCTGGTGGCATTGGGTACTGGGGTAATAATGGGGGGTTAGTGTTAGCCATTTTATACCGGCTAACACTAGGCCCCAACTTAGTAATGGATTCCGTCTATTAGACGGCTTCCACTACTAAGTCTATAAAGTAAAGAAATAAAGACAAGACACAAGTGAATTTTTTTTTATTCAAATAAAAACACCCCCACACCCCTCATTGGCCATTTTATAAAAAAAATAAATAAATCAAAACAACCGCTGGTCATCGTTGTAGTCCACCGAATCTGAGGTAATCCACAGGATACCGATATGTGAAAAACAAAAAAGGGAGAAACACACAAAAAACACACAAACAGGAGCACAACACCCATCATTGTGAGCGGTGTTGTGCTCCTTACAGTATGCAGCATCTTTACAGATCGCTGCTTACAGTCTGGCCCCCAAGGGGTTAAGGGAGGATGCATTGCATCCCCCTTAACCCCTTGGGGGCCAGACTGATGTCAGACTGCACCCATCCCAGCAAGGAAGGGGTTAAGTGACCCCCCCCCCCTTTCTTGCTGGGAGGGGTGCAGTGCTGGGGAGGGGGTGGGGAGAGCTCTATACTCACCCCGATGTGTCCTCTTCGCTGGTCCGCAGCACAATGAAGTCACTGTACTGCGGACGGCTCTTTATATGTGCGTACATATGATTCAAAATGTTTCTTCTAATAATGTTATTGTGATAGCATAATTAGAAGAAACATTTGATGTTTTAATTAAAGTATTAATTATTACAGTTTGCTCTATTACCGGGAATATGAATTAACGGCTTAATAGAGTTTCCTGTAATAATTAATATTTAATTAATAAAACACATTTTCATTGTAATAAAATTAATTTAATTCAATAATTTAATTTAAACGAATCCATACTTGTGCAATTTAATATACTGTAAAAAAATAAATATATAAATATACATTTATTTATATATATTTATTTTAACAGTATATTTAATTGCACAATGATGGAATCATTTTAATTAAATTATTGAACAATGAAAGTGACTTAATTACAACGAAAATATGTTCTAATTATTAAATATATTAACCATTAGGGGAGTCGGCTCTGCATTATTGCCGATTTGCTGGCTATTTTTTTTTTCACTATTTTTGCACTTTGATTTTTTTCCACTTTTTTCATTGTAATAGCAACTGCAACTACACGAAACTACATGTATACCCTATCCGACTCGCACTATTGTAGCTGCAATTATTCAGCCGTTATTGCAAGGTTCGTTTTCGGTTTGGTTAGTCAGAACCCGAATTTCAGGAAAGTTCGGGGGATTGAACCGAACCGAACTTTTCAAAAGTTTGCTCATCCCTACCCCTGATATTAAGTTGTTCAATAATGACCCAACCCCTCCATTGTTATTATATCCTCCCAACTAGAACCTGGGGGCATCCTCCCCCACTGCCAATCCAATAACTTTCTCTACCCGACTTTTCATTAAATTCCAATAGACCTGTATGCTGGAACACTCTCATAAAAGGTGAAAAAAATCGGCTTCAGCTAAGGGCGCACTTCGGGCAGTCAGGAGTAGTGCGACCCCCCCCCCCCCTCCTATATAGGTTCCTTCGGTGATAGATATAATCTATAGAGAATCTTCAGTTGTATCAGTCTGTGGGCAGGGTTCACACATAATGTATTCCAATTCTCAATTCCCACTTCTCTCTAGATTTTATAAGAGCCCGCCCCCCTCTCCTTCAATAAACAGATATAGATCTTTAAAATTTTTACCCTGCATAGGGGACCTCCGATAACCAAAAAAGTTATATGTATGTACACACCACATTCTTTTTATTAAGGGTAGAATTAAATGTGTGTCTTAATTGTATATATCTAAACATATGTGTCTGTCAGTGCATATTTCTGTTTAAATTAGGTAAAAGATAGGTATTTCCCATCCACCACCATTTGTCATCTATATTTAACACATTTTAAAACCTAGAAATGAAAATCCTGAAGTTTCCCCAACTCTACCAAGTGACTATTCCCACCATATGGGGGACCCCCTTTAATTTTACACAGCCTTCTAAGTGCTTTCCACCTCTTAATATAGAAATCCACATGTTATAATATTTTTGTGCCTCCTACCCCCCCCCCTCTAATTCTATAAAAAAATCCTCATAGTCAGACTTTTTGCTCTGTAATATAAATTGGATTATAGGAGAAGATCTCCATTTCATAGACGTCTGAGCCCCCATAGCTAGACAATACAATCAGAGATCGGGCAGGGCCATCCCTCCCTCCCCCAGACCTTTGTGTCCAGTTAGGAGTTATTTTTTTCCGCCCTCCCACATAGTCCAAATCCCTCCACCTCACTTGATTCTCTCATCCTTATGGCCAAGGACTCTATAACAAAAGAACAAATAGCAATGGAGATGGGGGACATCCCTGTCTTCAAAGCCTCCCTAAATTAAACCAGTTAGTGGTCCTATAATTATGGCCCAAGCCTAAGGCCTCAAGGACCTTCCAGAGGAACCCCTACTTCCAGAGGAACCCCTACTTCCAGAGGAACCCCTACTTCCAGAGGAACCCCTACTCCATCCTGTCAAGCGCCTTCTAGCATCTAATGACAGGATGGATCGGGGAACCTCCAATTCAAGCTGAATATAAGCTGAATTCAAGCTAATTTAAGATCTTCCATTGTAATAGGGCATCCAACGCCTGGATCTGGTCGCAGCCCAGCCTCGGCATTGCCAATTGGTAAAGGTATTCGGATATTTCTGTCACACTTCCCTCCCCCTCTGTGGAATAAAGTTCACGAATGACTGGATCGACCTCACCAGGAGAACAAGTTGCCCCCATCCCTATTGTATAAAATCACTATAGGATTCTTAGTTTCTTGTGTATGATTTTTGCTAGGAACTTTCCGGGTTTACCTGACTTTATGAAACCCTCCGTCCGAAATCTTTTAAAGAATTAAGAATTATGTTGTGTCTTATTAATCAAAAAGGATGAGTATTCATTCCGTGCCAACTTAACCCCTTAGTAACCGCTGATACGGCTTTTTACGGCGATGGCAGAAAATAATGCAGCAGCGTCGGTAAGGCACACACCCAGTCCTCTCAGTTACCAGAGGTAGCCAAGGGGTCGGGGCAGTGTGTGGGGTTATCATTATAACGGCAGCCACCGGTACCAGCGCCGCTGCATCCTTTCATCTCCCCTCACTGTGAATCCACGGTGAGAGGAGATAAAATAAATGCCCCCCTGATTAACCCCCTAGTGGCCAGTAACTTACCCTCCCTTCCCCATCACATCCAAGATGGCCGCCACCATCACTGTCAGCAGACTGTCTGTTCACAGTGATGGGGAAGAAAAAACAATCCCTGGAGGTGGCGGAAAGCATGGTAGTGATTGGGGACCATCCTATGTAATCCTGGCACAAGCGATCAGTGGTATATAGTATATACCGCTGAATGCTTGTTCCATATGCTGTTTCCCCCCGCTTACCAGTTCTCCGTGGAGCAGGGAGATCCTTCCTCTTTGGCGTCTAGGTTGCCTCTGAGGTGCGCATGCGCTTCAGAGGCAGTAAATTCAAAAAATCTAAAGTGACAGGGACCAATTTGGACCCTGTCACTAAACTATGATTAATATGATACAAGATATCACAGTGATCATAGTAATATAGTAAAAAACTAAATGTGAAAGTGAAAAAAACAAGTGAAAAACATACAAAAAACCACACACTTTTATAATATTAATTGCTGTGTACTCCCAGAGTACCCATAACCCCCCCCCAGATTACACATAACCACCCCCCCAGATTACACATAACCACCCCACGTTACCCATAACCACTGCACATTGCCCGTAACCATTCCAGATTGCCCATAATCACAACAGATTATTCATAAGAACTCCATTTTACCCTGAACAGCCCCAGATTACCCCTAACCACCACAGGTTGACTGTGAGTACTGCAGGTGTCCAGTAACCAGCCTGTAACCACCCCAGACTGTCCATAGCCACTCTACCTATAACCACCCTAGGTTGCCCATGAGCACCTCAGGTGACCCGGAACCACCGCAGGTCACCCCTAACCACCCCAGATAGTCTGTGAGAACCTGCTTTACAGATTTTGGGATGCTTTTTCTCTCTTGTTCCTTGTGAAATTGAGAAATTTTTAAATTAAACATATTATTGGAAAATTTTAATTTTCCAATTTTTTGCGTCTTAATGGCCAATACTTTCCTCAAGCATCTGTAGGGTCAAAATGCTCATTATAGACCTAGATTAATTCTTTAAGGTGTGTAGTTTCCAAAATGGGTTTATTTATGGGGGTTTCCAGTATACAAGCCTCCTAAATCAATTTAAAAAATGAACTGGTTCTTTAAAAAAAATCAGTTTTAGAAGCTTTCATGAAATTTTGATAATTTGCTGATACATTTCTAAGCCCTGTAACACCCCCAAAAGGTAAAATATTTAGTTTCTGAAATTATGCCAGAATAAAGAAGACATATTGGTAATGTGACCTAGTAACTAATTTATGTGCTCTAACTTTCTTTTTTTTAGAAGCAGAGAATGTCAAAGTTCTATGCTAACTTTTCATATTTTTCAGGATATTTTGATGATTTTCACACAAAAAAAAAACCTAAAAAATAGTGACCAAATTTTGCCAGTAACATAAAGTACTACATGTTACAAAAAAAAAACTGTCTCGGAATCTCTAGCAAACATTAAAGCATAACTGAGCTATAGGCGCATAAAGTGAGACAGGTCTTGAAAAATTAGCCTGGTCATTAAGGACCAAACTAGATGCAGCACTAAGGGGTTAAGTACCTCCCCATTTTCTCTGGATGGTAAGCCCACAAACCTCCCTTCTGCCGCCACAACATCCTGTTTAAGTTTATTTCCCTAAACAGAATTCCATGTAGATTGGCCTTCATAGTGCCCCATACAATAAAGAGATTGGCTTCCCAAAACAACTTAATTTATCCCTAATCTTATCCTTATGATCAATAATGGTCAGCCAATATGGGTTGAGCCTAAACCCCCGACCACCCCTAGAACTACACCATGGGCCCATAATACAAATCACCAACGGTGAATGATCTGATACGGATCTGACCTCATATGAAACTCTACAGACCCATCTCAGCATCTGCTCGTTGCATAGGGCCAGATCTATACGAGATTCAGTCATATGTGTGGTGCTAAAACATGAAAAAGCCACTGAGATTAAGCCTCTAGTCGACGACCCAGTTCTCACCAATTGTTCAAAGTCTGTGGGCTTGGACACTGTGAGGGAGCCCAGAGAGAGAGAGCATGAAATGACGCAGTTTCAAGTAAGAGAAGTGTTCAGAGGGGGGCAGATCATAACTCTCCACTAATCTCTCGAATGAAAGCAGGGTGCGGGTTAAAGGTTCCACCACATCTACAAACTGCAACAACTTCTTAGCTGACCAAGTCGGGACCATCAAAGACGCGAGGCCCAGGGCAAAGTCTGTGAAAAGCAGGAACAAGTTGAGCGGGGAGATTGCAGAATATAACCAGAACTTGGAACCGCAGGTAGACCAAATATGCAGGGTAAAGCGCATGGGGCCCAGAAGAGACAGGTGGGAGGTTCTTGGAGGAGAGGCATGCCACAAAAAAAGTGTGGGTGGAAGGGAGCAAACCATAATTTCTCTATCCAGGTCCAATGCTTATATGCAGAGTAAGTGGACCAAGCCGCAAACTGCCTTAAGTGTGTTGCCCAATAATAGTGCATCAGGTTGGGCACTGCCAGCAGGGGCGGATTAACTTTACCATAGGCCCCAGGCTGTTCACCAAGCCTAGGCCCCCCCACCCCACTGTAACTATGGCAGCACTAGCCTGGGCCCCCCACCCCCCTGTAACTATGGCAGCACTAGCCTGGGCCCCTCCACCCCACTGTAACTATGGCAGCACTAGCCTGGGCCCCTCCACCCCACTGTAACTATGGCAGCACTAGCCTGGGCCCCTCCACCCCACTGTAACTATGGCAGCACTAGCCTGGGCCCCCCACCCCACTGTAACTATGGCAGCACTAGCCTGGGCCCCTCCACCCCACTGTAACTATGGCAGCACTAGCCTGGGCCCCTCCACCCCACTGTAACTATGGCAGCACTAGCCTGGGCCCCCACCCCACTGTAACTATGGCAGCACTAGCCTGGGCCCCCCCCACCCCACTGTAACAATGCGGCACTAGCCTGGCGTTCATAGTACAGGACAGATAATGTCATGTCCGGAGGGAAGGTCTGGCTAGTTCACTGACGTCGAGACATGTGATGGTGTCTCTGCAGTGTTCTTTTGCATATTCGATTTCCCAGGGGGCAATGTTCTAGAATACACTGACGTTGAGACACGTGATGGTGTCTCTGCGGTGTTTTGGTTGATCTCCCTGAGGTCAACCAGCGTCCTTTTGCATGCACTTACTAGTCATTGCTCCCACTAGCCAGAAACCTACTCCACACTGATGAGGGGCAAAAACCCCGAAACGGCTGTCTGTGGATGGATACCTTGCTGAGGTGGTTTCCTTGACTGGAGAACGCTTTGGCTTGGTTGTTCCTTCCCGGAGGGAAGGTCTGGCTAGTTCACTGACGTCGAGACATGTGATGGTGTCTCTGCAGTGTCTTTGCATATTCGATTTCCCAGGGGGCAATGTTCTAGAATACACTGACGTTGAGACACGTGATGGTGTCTCTGCGGTGTTTTGGTTGATCTCCCTGAGGTCAACCAGCGTCCTTTTGCATGCACTTACTAGTCATTGCTCCCACTAGCCAGAAACCTACTCCACACTGATGAGGGGCAAAAACCCCGAAACGGCTGTCTGTGGATGGATACCTTGCTGAGGTGGTTTCCTTGACTGGAGAACGCTTTGGCTTGGTTGTTCCTTCCCGGAGGGAAGGTCTGGCTAGTTCACTGACGTCGAGACATGTGATGGTGTCTCTGCAGTGTTCTTTTGCATATTCGATTTCCCAGGGGGCAATGTTCTAGAATACACTGACGTTGAGACACGTGATGGTGTCTCTGCGGTGTTTTGGTTGATCTCCCTGAGGTCAACCAGCGTCCTTTTGCATGCACTTACTAGTCATTGCTCCCACTAGCCAGAAACCTACTCCACACTGATGAGGGGCAAAAACCCCGAAACGGCTGTCTGTGGATGGATACCTTGCTGAGGTGGTTTCCTTGACTGGAGAACGCTTTGGCTTGGTTGTTCCTTCCCGGAGGGAAGGTCTGGCTAGTTCACTGACGTCGAGACATGTGATGGTGTCTCTGCAGTGTTCTTTTGCAGATAATGTCATGATGTCTTGATATGTGCAAAATTGCCATAAAAAAACTGTGATTTTTTGCAAATCATGGCGGAAGTGTAGCCAGGAGACAGTACACCACTGAAAGTATAAGCTCAGGGCCCCGGGCTGCCGCCCGAAACGCCCCTATTATAATCCACTACTGACTGCCAGACCTACACAGGACCTACCACTCATCATAACTGACTTGGGGATACGGTGACGTTTTGAGACCCAGATGAATTTAAATATATCCCTTTGCAGTGCCCTAAGCTCACGCAAGGGCACCCGCACCAGAAGAGTTTCAAAGTAGTAGAGGAGCTTGGGTAGAATGGTCATCTTGACCGAAGCTATACGACCCAATAGCGAAATATAGTGGGAGGACCATTTAGTGAGCAAAGATTTGAGGTCTCTAAATAGAGCAGGATAGTTAGCGGAATATAGTGAGGAGTATGTGCGTGTCAGTATTGGGTTATTATCCATCACATAAATAGTCACATGCTGGAGACATACACATACATCATAGTAACATAGGCTGAAAAAATACCACTATCTAGTTGAGCCAGTTGTTGATCCAGAGCATGAGGTGTTATGGCGCTCTGATCTCGGCTGGTGCTTCTGGGTTTGGAGTTGTCACATGACAGGCCTGCTCAGCCAATCATCTGCCTCCAAACTTTGGTAATGCTGGGGAGCTGTCTCCTACACCACTAGCTGAGATTACCAGATCATCCCCCACATGTGTCTAAGGGGCTGTTCACACTACTCCTCCACAATGGAACCCAACAGACCCTGCTATAAGTCAGTGAGTCTGTCGGTTGTTGACCGCTGTTAACAGGTCTAACAAGTAACAGAAGCCATGACAATGGGGTGAACATTTTTTGGTGGATTGGCATAAGCCTTAAATATCAGCCCTATTACCTAGCCACAAACATCGGCAATGCCCCAGACATTCATATCGGCCTTATAACCAACGTAAACATCAGCAACCCCCCAGACATACATATCAGCCCTATTACCTAGCCACAAACATCGGCAACCCCCCAGACATACATATCAGCCCTATTACCTAGCCACAAACATCAGCAACCCCCCAGACATACATATCAGCCCTATTACCTAGCCCAAAACATCAGCAACCCCCCAGACATACGTATCAGCCCTATTACCTAGCCCAAAACATCAGCAACCCCCCAGACATACATATCAGCCCTATTACCTAGCCCAAAACATCAGCAACCCCCCAGACATACGTATCAGCCCTATTACCTAGCCACAAACATCGGCAACCCCCCAGACATACGTATCAGCCCTATTACCTAGCCACAAACATCGGCAATGCCCCAGACATACATATCAGCCCTATTACCTAGCCCAAAACATCAGCAACCCCCCAGACATACGTATCAGCCCTATTACCTAGCCCAAAACATCAGCAACCCCCCAGACATACGTATCAGCCCTATTACCTAGCCCAAAACATCAGCAACCCCCCAGACATACATATCAGCCCTATTACCTAGCCGCAAACATCAGCAACCCCCCAGACATACGTATCAGCCCTATTACCTAGCCACAAACATCGGCAACCCCCCAGACATACGTATCAGCCCTATTACCTAGCCACAAACATCGGCAACCCCCCAGACATACGTATCAGCCCTATTACCTAGCCACAAACATCGGCAACCCCCCAGACATACATATCAGCCCTATTACCTAGCCGCAAACATCGGCAACCCCCCAGACATACGTATCAGCCCTATTACCTAGCCACAAACATCAGCAACCCCCCAGACATACGTATCAGCCCTATTACCTAGCCACAAACATCGGCAACCCCCCAGACATACGTATCAGCCCTATTACCTAGCCACAAACATCGGCAACCCCCCAGACATACGTATCAGCCCTATTACCTAGCCACAAACATCGGCAACCCCCCAGACATACATATCAGCCCTATTACCTAGCCGCAAACATCGGCAACCCCCCAGACATACGTATCAGCCCTATTACCTAGCCACAAACATCGGCAACCCCCCAGACATACGTATCAGCCCTATTACCTAGCCCAAAACATCAGCAACCCCCCAGACATACGTATCAGCCCTATTACCTAGCCACAAACATCGGCAACCCCCCAGACATACGTATCAGCCCTATTACCTAGCCACAAACATCGGCAACCCCCCAGACATACGTATCAGCCCTATTACCTAGCCACAAACATCGGCAACCCCCCAGACATACATATCAGCCCTATTACCTAGCCGCAAACATCGGCAACCCCCCAGACATACGTATCAGCCCTATTACCTAGCCACAAACATCAGCAACACCCTAAGCACAAGACAAAGTTTCAAGAATGATGAGGTTATATTATACATAGTTGCAATTTACTTCATTTTCTTGCCTGTTTTCCATATAAAGTACAATGCTATACATCCGGCCACTAGGTGTCTCCCTTACTGGATATCTGTAGTCGGTGCTCCATCACTACGGCCATTTGGTCTTCAGTAACAGAAAAAAAGAGACCAAATGCAGAAAGTAATGTCAGTTGGCCCAGTGAGGATGAATGGTGATTGCACCCCCCCCCCCTGTGCATGCTTCCTGTACACACCCTGTATACGCCCCCTGTGCATGCTTCCTGTACACACCCTGTATACGCCCCCTGTGCATGCTTCCTGTATACACCCTGTATACGTCCCCCGGTGCATGCTTCCAGTACTCACCGTGTATACACTTCCTGTGCATGCTCCCTGTACACACCCTGTATAAGCCCCCGTGTGCACCCCCTGTACACTCCTCCTGTGCACGCCCTGTACACTCCTCCTGTGCATGCCCTGTACACACCCCCTCTGTACACTCCTCCTGTGCATGCCCTGTACAAGCCCCCTCTGTACACTCCTCCTGTGCACGTCCCCTCTGTACACTCCTCCTGTGCATGCTCCCTGTACACTCCTCCTGTGCACGCCCTGTACACTCCTCCTGTGCACGCCCTGTACACTCCTCCTGTGCACGCCCTGTACACTCCTCCTGTGCACGTCCCCTCTGTACACTCCTCCTGTGCACGTCCCCTCTGTACACTCCTCCTGTGCACGTCCCCTCTGTACACTCCTCCTGTGCACGTCCCCTCTGTACACTCCTCCTGTGCACGTCCCCTCTGTACACTCCTCCTGTGCACGTCCCCTCTGTACACTCCTCCTGTGCACGTCCCCTCTGTACACTCCTCCTGTGCACGTCCCCTCTGTACACTCCTCCTGTGCACGTCCCCTCTGTACACTCCTCCTGTGCACGTCCCCTCTGTACACTCCTCCTGTGCACGTCCCCTCTGTACACTCCTCCTGTGCACGTCCCCTCTGTACACTCCTCCTGTGCACGTCCCCTCTGTACACTCCTCCTGTGCACGTCCCCTCTGTACACTCCTCCTGTGCACGTCCCCTCTGTACACGCCCCCCCGTGTACACTCCCCTGTGCTGAGTAACTCATCTAAAGGCTCCGCCCACCGGCTCAGGGTGAGATGCAGAAGCACAATCATCACAATGAGGCACTAAATGGGCAGATGAAGCTGGAAACTAACAGCATGCATAAGGCTATAGATTTGCAGGGGTTTCAATTTTTTGTCATGGCAGGTGCACTTCGCTGACATTAATCTTCTGATCTGAAAGCACCAGGGATAGATTCCATCCTCTCTTCTTCCTGACCTAGATTGTTCTATACAATACAAGTACAGTGGTAACTTGGTTTAAGAGCTCACAGTTTTTTAAAATCGTGACTTGGTGTAAGAGCATTGCTTTGGTGTAAGAGCTCCCTGTACTGGGGGGAGGGGCATGGTCTGCATAGCGGGGTCTACAGCCCTGTACTCTGACCCAGGAAGTCTCCCTCACCTTCCAAATCATAGCAGATCCACTTCAGGCTGGGGCTTACATCAGGGGACAGGACTGTGTGTGGGGGGGGGGGTAATCTCTCCATAGCTGTAACCCCTCTCTCCCCGGACAGAGAGCGCTGCATGTATGTGCCCACATCTGCCCTGCTCATTCCTTCCTGCTCCCTGCAGTCTCTGTCAGCCCTTGTGTTTCCCATCCTCTCCATTACTGTACAGTAACTTATATATCACAGATTCTGCTGCTTCTGAATGTTTGTTTCATTTGTGTTACAAGTTAATCAGAATAATAATTATTTTTGGGGTGTGAAACCAATTGTCTGCATTTCTATGATTTCTTATGGGAAAATTTGCTTTGGTGTAAGAGTGGATTTGGATTACGTGGTCCTGGAATCAATTATGCTCATAATCCAAGGCGCCACTGTATAATATTCAGCCATGAGTCCTTGCCATTACCTGAGGGATGTCTTTCAGTCTTGCTGTACACTAATTGCTGAGGGTCATTGATCATGGACCATGAAGCCCTACGTTTCCTCTAATTTCGTGGTAGCGTGGACTCCACTCAGGGCCAGAAATGATCTTACCCTATTAATAGTAAAGATCCATTATATATGGCAATGAGGGTTCTATATGTTTATCAGACACTTTATAACTCCTGTTTGTCTTTTCCCCCACAGTGACGGAGCTGGTGGGATCCAAGCAGAGACGCATCGTTGGGATTGTGGTTCAGATGTTTTTCACGCTGGGAGTCATGATCCTTCCGGGCATTGCTTACCTGATCCCCACATGGCGGGGCATTCAGCTGGCCATCTCACTGCCAAACTTCCTCTTCCTTCTTTATTACTGGTAATGATTACTTTATACACTTATAGATATTGATAATTCCTGTCTACGGATCGGCTGCCGACTGGTTTCCACAGGAAGCTGGAAAAACTGACATTAAAATCCAAATAAACAGGAAAGTCGGCTTCATAGCACCATGCAATCATTTCATCATGTATACAGCGTCATATATATCCCACCATTTCATCATGTATAAAGCGTCATATACACTCACCGGCCACTTTATTAGGTACACCATGCTAGTAACGGGTGGTCTTCTGCTGCTGTAGCCCATCTGCCTCAAAGTTGGACGTACTGTGCGTTCAGAGATGCTCTTCTGCCTACCTTGGTTGTAACGGTTGGCTATTTGAGTCACTGTTGCCTTTCTATCAGCTGGAACCAGTCTGCCCATTCTCCTCTGACTTCTGGCATCAACAAGGCATTTCCGCCCACAGAATGGCCGCTCACTGGATGGTTTTTCTTTTTCGGACCATTCTCTGTAAACGCTAGAGATGGTTGTGCGTGAAAATCCCAGTAGATCAGCAGTTTCTGAAATACTCAGACCAGCCCTTCTGGCACCAACAACCATGCCACGTTCAAAGGCCTCAAATCACCTTTCTTCCCCATACTGATGCTCGGTTTGAACTGCAGGAGATTGTCTTGACCATGTCTACATGCCTAAATGCACTGAGTTGCCACCATGTGATTGGCTGATTAGAAATTAAGTGGTAACGTGCAGTTGGACAGGTGTACCTAATAAAGTGGCCGGTGAGTGTGTATCCCACCATTTCATCATGTATACAGCGTCATATATATCCCACCATTTCATCATGTATACAGCGTCATATATTCCGCCATCTCTCTGGTCTCTGGGTGGGCTGCCCTGTCTCTCTGGTCTCTGGGTGGGCTGCCCTGTCTCTCTGGCCTCTGGGTGGGCTGCCGGGTCTCTCTGGCCTCTGGGTGGGCTGCCGGGTCTCTCTGGTCTCTGGGTGGGCTGCCCTGTTTCTCTGGTCTCTGGGTGGGCTGCCGGGTCTCTCTGGCCTCTGGGTGGGCTGCCGGGTCTCTCTGGCCTCTGGGTGGGCTGCCGGGTCTCTCTGGCCTCTGGGTGGGCTGCCCTGTCTCTCTGGTCTCTGGGTGGGCTGCCGTTTCTCTCTGGTCTCTGGGTGGGCTGCCGGGTCTCTCTGGCCTCTGGGTGGGCTGCCCTGTTTCTCTGGTCTCTGGGTGGGCTGCCGGGTCTCCCTGGTCTATGGGTGGGCTGCCCTGTCTCTCTGGTCTCTGGGTGGGCTGCCCTGTTTCTCTGGTCACTGGGTGGGCTGCCCTGTTTCTCTGGTCTCTGGGTGGGCTGCCCTGTCTCCCTGGTCTATGGGTGGGCTGCCGGGTCTCTCTGGTCTCTGGGTGGGCTGCTGGGTCTTTCTGGCCTCTAGGTGGGCTGCCCTGTCTCTCTGGCCTCTGGGTGGGCTGCTGGGTCTTTCTGGCCTCTAGGTGGGCTGCCCTGTCTCTCTGGTCTCTGGGTGGGCTGCCCTGTCTCTCTGGTCTCTGGGTGGGCTGCCCTGTCTCTCTGGTCTCTGGGTGGGCTGCCCTGTCTCTCTGGTCTCTGGGTGGGCTGCCCTGTCTCTCTGGTCTCTGGGTGGGCTGCCGTTTCTCTCTGGTTTCCGGGTGGGCTGCCCTGTTCCTCTGGTCTCTGGGTGGGCTGCCGGTTCTCTTAGGTCTCTGGGTGGGCTGCCCTGTCTTTCTGGCCCCTGGGTGCGCTGCCCTGTGTCTCTGGGTAGGCTGCCCTTTCTCTCTGGCCTCTGGGTGGGCTGCCGTGTCTCTCTCTGGCCTCTGGGTGGGCTGCCGGGTCTCTCTGGTCTCTAGGTGGGCTGCCGGGTCTCTCTGGTCTCTAGGTGGGCTGCCGGGTCTCTGGTCTCTGGGTGGGCTGCCCTGTCTCTCTGGTCTCTGGGTGGGCTGCCGGTTCTCTCTGGTCTCTGGATGGGCTGCCCTGTCTCTCTGGTCTCTGGGTGGGCTGCCGGGTCTCTCTAGCCTCTGGGTGGGCTGCCCTGTTTTTCTGGTCTCTGGGTGGGCTGCCGGGTCTCTCTGGTCTCTGGGTGGGCTGCCGGGTCTCTCTGGCCTCTGGGTGTGCTGCCGGGTCTCTCTGGCCTCTGGGTGGGCTGCCGGGTCTCTCTGGCCTCTGGGTGGGCTGCCGGGTCTCTCTGGTCTCTGGGTGGGCTGCCCTGTCTCTCTGGTCTCTGGGTGGGCTGCCCTGTCTCTCTGGGTGGGCTGCCAGGTCTCTCTGGTCTCTGGGTGGACTGCCCTGTCTCTCTGGTCTCTGGGTGGGCTGCCCTGTCTCTCTGGGTGGGCTGCCGGGTCTCTCTGGTATCTGGGTGGACTGTCCTGTCTCTCTGGTATCTGGGTGGGCTGCCGGGTCTCTCTGGTATCTGGGTGGACTGCCCTGTCTCTCTGGTATCTGGGTGGACTGCCCTGTCTCTCTGGTATCTGGGTGGGCTGCCGGGTCTCTCTGGTCTCTGGGTGGGCTGCCGGGTCTCTCTGGCCTCTGGGGTGGCTGCCCTGTGTGTCTGGTCTCTGGGTGGGCTGCCCTATCTCTCTGGGTGGGCTGCCGGGTCTCTCTGGTCTCTGGGTGGGCTGCCGTGTTTCTCTGACCTCTGGGTGGGCTGCCGGGTCTCTCTGGTCTCTGGGTGGGCTGCCGGGTCTCTCTGGTCTCTGGGTGGGCTGCCGTGTCTCTCTGGCCTCTGGGTGGGCTCCCGGGTCTCTCTGGTCTCTGGGTGGGCTGTCGGGTCTCTCTGGTCTCTGGGTGGGCTGCCCTGTCTCTCTCGCCTCTGGGTGGGCTGCCTGGTCTCTGGGTGGGCTGCTGGGTCTCTCTGGCCTCTGGGTGGGCTGCCGGGTCTCTCTGGCCTCTGGGTGGGCTGCCGGGTCTCTCTGGTCTCTGGGTGGGCTGCCTTGTCCCTCTGGTCTCTGGGTGGGCTTCCGGGTCTCTCTGGTCTCTGGGTGGGCTGCTGTTTCTCTCTGGTCTCTGGGTGGGCTGCCCTGTCTCTCTGGTCTCTGGGTGGGCTGCTGGGTCTTTCTGGCCTCTGGGTGGGCTGCCCTGTCTCTCTGGCCTCTGGGTGGGCTTCCTTGTTTCTCTGGCCTCTGGGTGGGCTGCCGGGTCTCTCTGGTCTCTGGGTGGGCTGCTGGGTCTCTCTGGTCTCTGGGTGGGCTGCTGGGTCTCTCTGATCTCTGGGTGGGCTGTCGGGGCTCTCTGGTCTCTGGGTGGGCTGCCCTGTCTCTCTGGGTCGGCTGCCGGGTCTCTCTGGTCTCTGGGTGGGCTGCCATGTCTCTCTGGTCTCTGGGTGGGCTGCCCTGTCTCTCTGGGTCGGCTGCCGGGTCTCTCTGGTCTCTGGGTGGGCTTCCATGTCTCTCAGGTCTCTGGGTGGGCTGCCGGGTCTCTCTGGCCTCTGGGTGGGCTGCCCTGTCTCTCTGGTCTCTGGGTGGGCTGCTGGGTCTCTCTGGTCTCTGGGTGGGCTGCCCTGTCTCTCTGGTCTCTGGGTGGGCTGCCGGGTTTTCCTGGCCTCTGGGTAGGCTGCCGGGTCTCTCTGGTCTCTGGGTGGGCTGCCCTTTGTCTCTGGTCTCTGGGTGGGCTGCTGTGTCTCTTTTGTCTCTGGGTGGGCTGCCCTGTCTCTCTGGGTGGGCTGCCGGGTCTCTCTGGTCTCTGGGTGGGCTGCCCTGTCTCTCTGGTCTCTGGGTGGGCTGCCGGGTCTCTCTGGTCTCTGGGTGGGCTGCCGGGTCTCTCTGGTCTCTGGGTGGGCTGCCGGGTCTCTCTGGCCTCTGGGTGGACTGCCGGGTCTCTCTGGCCTCTGGGTGGGCTGCCCTGTCTCTCTGGCCTCTGGGTGGACTGCCGGGTCTCTCTGGCCTCTGGGTGGACTGCCGGGTCTCTCTGGCCTCTGGGTGGGCTGCCCTGTCTGCTCTTTGCTCCACTGCAGACTAATCCCTGTTTCTGAATAGTCCTGAATAGATCTGAGTTATCGCAGGTGTAGTCAAGGTTTATCCCAGGTGATCGTTCTCCCACCTTTGGGTTTAGCACTACATACTTTATACTGGAAGTCTCTCATAAAAAGTCTGAAATCTCTTGTTCCTGACAAAGCCCGGCCCTCAGGTATGGGTATAGACCTCAGCGGGAACTCCTGTTTGCTGTCTCTCTCACCATACACTGACTAAAACTAATTACTATCCTAAATAGGGGTGAACGGGACTAACCTCCCATTGGCGGGGAAAGAGTGAGGTGTGAGAGTGTGATAGGTGAGAAGGTGTGAGGCACCCAAGCTAGTGACTGGACAACACATAATACAGTAAAACACACAAGTTAAAAGGAACCAATCAGCGCAGTGTAAGCACAGTATAATGCTCCTGTGCAGCTCCCGGGACATATCGTCTGCGGCTGCATTATACTGAAGCTTTATACCGGAGAAAATGAGAGGGACGGAAGGTAGTCATCATCATGAGTGACAGGCAGATGGGGCCATTACTGGTGCCTTTCCCCACCGAGCACTCTAACAGGCAGAGAGCTGTGACTAGAAACGGACGAGGAGCCGCCCAGACGACTACCTGCTGCCCAGACGACTACCTGCTGCCCAGACGACTACCTGCAGCCCAGACGACTACCTGCCGCCCCTCTCCCTGCTGCGCGCTGGGGAATTTTCTCCAGTATATAGCTACTGCTGCAGCCACGGCCAATACGTACCCGGAGGTGCACAGAGCTTTATACTGTGCTCCAATTGGGCTGATTGGTTCCACTTGACCCTTTATACCTTCAGCTGTGCAGTTAAGACAGGGGAGAGTGGGACACCAAGTGGTGATAGTGTAAACAACACCCATCATCTCAGAGTGTGACACCCAACAGAGTTACCTTTTGACAGGTGGAATACAGGGCTTAGTGGCACACTTGTACTTGGACACTACACATGCTGCTACCTGTATGGATAAGTTGCACTGGCAGTCTGCAGCCCGGCCCTGAGGAGAAAGAGAAGTGCGGGAGAACGGAGAGAGCTGGGGATTCAGCAATGTGCAGCCATTGACTGCCATGGTCCTGACTGCTCTGCATCCTTGGTATCCTGCTATGATGCTGCGGGGGATATAACCCTGCTGTATACTTACCCACCCGCAGTCTGCTGTTCTCTGACCCCTCAGCATAGACAGTATGGCACCACATCTGCTTGTCTGTAAGATTCTATTCTATGGTTCCATATATGTCATGTACTTACAGGTTCATCCCTGAGTCTCCTCGATGGCTGCTGATACGGAAACAGAAAGACAAGGCTTTACGTATTCTGGGTGAGATTGCGAGAGACAATGGGAGGCATCTCAGCCCAAACTACTGCCAGGTACCTTCCTCTGCTACTAATGTGTGTTCCTGTCTTATATACAGAATATAACATGGGCCATAAGGACGCTCTTCTTATTACTGCCCCCCCTCCTTAGTGACCACACTCCTGTGTGACTCCTAGAGGATGGCAGAAATGTATGTCATACAGTAGGTACAGTCCATCCCATAGCAACCAATCGCTGCTTCCATAGCAACCAATCTTAGCTTTTATTTTATCATGAATATTAGAAAACTGAGCTCTGATTCGCTGATACCGTCAGCAAGGAATATTCTTACTGTTTTTGAAAATTCTCCCCCCTTGGTTCTTAAAGAGGCAGCATCACCAACATTGTTTTAAAGAAAAGAACAGGTGTTTTGATCACAAGCAGTTTTGCAATATATATTCTATATATACTCTAATATATATATTATTATTTTTTTTTTTACGTTGTCTGTTTAAATTAATGTTATACATATGGCCACTAGGTGTCTTCCTTCCTGTCATACTGTGCTCCATGCTCCATCCATTCTGATATTTGGCCAGTTCTGGTCCTTCGTGCGCTCAGACATTGTTTGGTATTGATCTCCTATCACACAGCACCACCACACATTGTCTGTGTGTTATGTATAATGGCCCATGGCCGCCCAAACAGACTTCTACTTTCAGTGGTGTATTGTCTCCTGGCTGCAGTTCAGCCATGATTTGGAAAAAAAAAAGTTGCTGCTTTTTTGTGCAATTTTGCACAAATAAGTGCAAAACTGCAACCAGGAGACAATTCAGTAACATTAGACAACATAAAAGCAGTGATTTTTTTGCAAATCATAGCAGAACTGTAGCCAGGAGACAATACACCACGGATATAAGTCTTGTTGGCCATGGGCCCCCCGAGGAGCTCAGAGCCCCGGGCTACTGCCCGAAACTGACCTATTATAATCTGCTGCTGGCTATTATGTCACCACAGGTCCTGTACAGTCTGCACTATAGAGGAGCAAGACTGAAACTACAGGTATGGGGAAAATGGACAGGGAGGACAATCAGTGAAGAAAGGGATTCGGGGTGACCGGTCTAGGGTGGGGGCAGAAAGATACAGGGTGACCAATATAGTTTGCGGGCAGAAAGATAAAGGGTGACCGGTCTAGGGTGGGGGCAGAAAGATACAGGGTGACCAATATAGTTTGGGGGCAGAAAGATACAGGGTGACCGGTCTAGGGTGGGGGCAGAAAGATACAGGGTGACCAATATAGTTTGGGGGCAGAAAGATACAGGGTGACCGGTCTAGGGTGGGGGCAGAAAGATACAGGGTGACCAATATAGTTTGGGGGCAGAAAGATACAGGGTGACCGGTCTAGGGTGGGGGCAGAAAGATACAGGGTGACCAATATAGTTTGGGGGCAGAAAGATACAGGGTGACCGGTCTAGGGTGGGGGCAGAAAGATACAGGGTGACCAATATAGTTTGGGGGCAGAAAGATACAGGGTGACCGGTCTAGGGTGGGGTCAGGGAATTACAGGATGACCAGTTTATGGTGGGGCAGGAGAATACAGGGTGACCAGTCTAGGGTGGGGTCAGGGGGTTACAGGGTGACCAGTCAGCAGGGAGCGGAGAGAATGGCCTCCACAGGTACAGACAGTAGGGAGCGGAGACAATGGCCCCTCCACAGGTACAGACAGCAGGGAGCAGAGACAATGTCCCCTCCACAGGTACAGGGAGCAGGGAGCGGAGACAATGTCCTCTCCAAAGGTACAGACAACGGGGAGCGGAGACAATGAAGCCTCCACAGGTGCAGACAGCAGAAAGGGGAGACAATAACCCCCTCCACAGGTACAGACAGCAGAGAGCGGAGACAATGTCCTCTCCACAGGTATAGACAGCGGGGAGCGGAGACAATGTCCCCTCCAAAGGTACAGACAGCATGGAGCGGAGACAACGGCGTCTCCACAGGTACAGACAGCAGGGAGCGGAGACAACGGCGTCTCCACAGGTACAGACAGCAGGGAGCGGAGACAACGGCCCCTCCACAGGTACAGCCAGCAGGGAGCGGAGACAATGGCGCCTTCACAGGTACAGACAGCAGGGAGCGGAGACAACTGCGCCTCCTCAGGTACAGACAGCAGGGAGCGGAGACAACGGCGCCTCCTCAGGTACAGACAGCAGGGAGCGGAGACAACGGCGCCTCCTCAGGTACAGACGTCAGGGAGCGGAGACAATTGCCCCTTCACAGGTACAGACAGCAGGGAGCGGAGACAACGGCCCCTCCTCAGGTACAGACAGCAGGGAGCGGAGACAACGGCCCCTCCTCAGGTACAGACAGCAGGGAGCGGAGACAACGGCGCCTCCTCAGGTACAGACGTCAGGGAGCGGAGACAATTGCCCCTTCACAGGTACAGACAGCAGGGAGCGGAGACAACGGCCCCTCCACAGGTCACGTGAAGTAACATGAGGGATTTAGTTAAGTAGTTTAATTGGCTTGCTTGTACTTCTACACCATGCTACTTCACAGTCAGTAAGGCCCAGCCTAGAGGAGGGAGGCCATGACAAGGGGAGATTGTGAGGACATGCTGGGGAGGAGCAGAATATGGCAGTAAGTGGTGGTCTGGGAGGCGGGCCACCTATTATATACAAATATATGTGTAAAGAAAGAGGCGGTTCTGGGGCCAACCTTAGCACAGTAGGACAAGGAGACATTTGTCGGTGCAGTGTGGTGGTTGGTTGATTGATAGTACCAGTGATGGTAGTGTCTTGACTCCAGTGCTAGTCCAGCACACAGGTGAGATGTTGGTACCTGCTTTAGTGTGGCCGGTCTGTAGTGTTCCCCAAATGGTTGGTGACCTGCCAGGCTGTAATGGGTCTCTTGGGCTCTTGTCAGGGTAGTCCTGAGTGGCAATTGACCCACCTTGACTATCGGTACCGCAACCCACAGAAAGTGGAAAAATAACCCAAGGTGTGCGGCTAGTGTGTATAGCTGCTGGTGCGGAGGAAGAGATACCAGTAATGAGAAAAAAAACAGCTTTACTGTACAGACTCTTGATAATACAAAACACTTTGGCAGAAAATAGATAAATTTTGGTACAGACTTAAGTGCTTAACTTGTTTTGTGCTACGGAGATGCTTGAAGGTGTGGGATAGAGTAGAGGTAGTTGTAGCGGTGCTTGGAGAGTTTAGAGTAGAGTGGAGCAGCGTTAAGGGCCTGGATGGATCGAGCCGCTACCCATCATTCTCCAGAGGTTGTAGTGTGGGTCTGGACGCATGTCCGCCTTTTGCACTCACCCATCAGTTTCAGTGCTGATGTCCTTCCTCATTCCCAGTGCTGCAGATGGAGCCCCACCAGTGATCCTCTGGCCCACCCTGTACTGGGTGAAAGGGGGAGTGGGGGAGGGGCATGGTCTGCATAGCGGGGTCTACAGCCCTGTACTCTGACCCAGGAAATCCCCCTCACCTTCCAAATCATAGCAGATCCACTTCAGGCTGGGGCTTACATCAGAGGACAGGACTATGGGGGTAATCTCTTTATAGCTGTAACGCCTCTCTCCTGGTCAGAGAGTGATGCATGTATGTGCCCACATCTGCCCTGCTCATTCCTTCACACTCCCTGCAGTCTCCATCAGCCCTTGTGTTTCACATCCTCTCCATTACTGCTATAAGGTGCCTGCACTCACACTCAGCCATTCACACTGCTGTATAGAGAAGTTTCTGTCACTGTCCTCCTGCACAGTTCTGTGATTCTCATTTCCTGATTCGTCCATGCTGAACACACCTCCTTCCCCTTTGCTGTCATGTGACCACACAGACCTTTGACAACAGCCCTGCTTCTCTATTCTAGCCTGTTGTACTACACTACTGCATTATGGGGATCTGCAGCTACATCCTGTATCTACAAGCTGCTGCTGCTGTGTTATCAGGGTTATACAGTTACTATACATTATATACCACATGCTGCTATACTGTACAGTAACTTATATATCACATATCCAGCTGCTGTTATCAGGGTTATACAGTTACTATATATTATATACCACATGCTGCTATACTGTGCAGTAACTTATATATCACATATCCAGCTGCTGCAGTGTTATCAGGGTTATACAGTTACTATATATTATATACCACATGCTGCTATACTGTACAGTAACTTATATATCACATATCCAGCTGCTGTGTTATCAGGGTGATACAGTTACTATACATTATACACCACATGCTGCTATACTGTACAGTAACTTATATATCACATATCCAGCTGCTGCAGTGTTATCAGGGTTATACAGTTACTATACATTATACACCACATGCTGCTATACTGTACAGTAACTTATGTATCACATATCCAGCTGCTGTGTTATCAGGGTTACACAGTTACTATACATTATACACCACATGCTGATTGCTATACTGTACAGTATCTTATATATCACATATCCAGCTGCTGTGTTATCAGGGTTATACAGTTACTATACACTCACCGGCCACTTTATTAGGTACACCTGTCCAACTGCACGTTACCACTTAATTTCTAATCAGCCAATCACATGACGGCAACTCAGTGCATTTAGGCATGTAGACATGGTCAAGACAATCTCCTGCAGTTCAAACCGAGCATCAGTATGGGGAAGAAAGGTGATTTGAGGCCTTTGAACATGGCATGGTTGTTGGTGCCAGAAGGGCTGGTCTGAGTATTTCAGAAACTGCTGATCTACTGGGATTTTCACGCACAACCATCTCTAGGGTTTACAAAGAATGGTCCAAAAAAGAAAAACCATCCAGTGAGCGGCAGTTCTGTGGGCGGAAATGCCTTGTTGATGCCAGAGGTCAGAGGAGAATGGGCAGACTGGTTCCAGCTGATAGAAAGGCAACAGTGACTCAAATAGCCAACCGTTACAGCCAAGGTAGGCCGAAGAGCATCTCTGAACGCACAGTACGGCCAACTTTGAGGCAGATGGGCTACAGCAGCAGAAGACCACACCGGGTGCCACTCCGCTCAGCTAAGAACAGGAAACTGAGGCTACAATTTGCACAAGCTCATCGAAATTGGACAATAGAAGATTGGAAAAACGTTGCCTGGTCTGATGAGTCTCGATTTCTGCTGCAACATTCGGATGGTAGGGTCAGAATTTGGCGTCAACAACATGAAAGCATGGATCCATCCTGCCTTGTATCAACGGTTCAGGCTGGTGGTGGTGGTGTCATGGTGGGGGGAATATTTTCTTGGCACTCTTTGGGCCCCTTGGTACCAATTGAGCATGGTTACAACGCCACAGCCTACCTGAGTATTGTTGCTGACCATGTCCATCCCTTTATGACCACAATGGACCCAACATCTGATGGCGACTTTCAGCAGGATAATGCGCCATGTCATAAAGCTAGAATCATCTCAGACTGGTTTCTTGAACATGACAATGAGGTCACTGTACTCCAATGGCCTCCACAGTCACCAGATCTCAATCCAATAGAGCATCTTTGGGATGTGGTGGAACGGGAGATTGGCATCATGGATGTGCAGCCGACAAATCTGCGGCAACTGTGTGATGTCATCATGTCACTATGGACCAAAATCTCTGAGGAAGCTTCCAGCACCTTGTTGTATCTATGCCACCAAGAATTGGGGCAGTTCTGAGGGCAAAAGGGGGTCCGACCCGTTACTAGCATGGTGTACCTAATAAAATGGCCGGTGAGTGTACACTGAAAGCATCTGCCAAAAATCTTTTTCTTGGAATTACTAATACGGGTGGTTAATAGACTTATACTATGAATTAATCCCACCCTAGAACTCTAAGAGCGCGACCAGTCACCCCATTACCTCCCCCAGTATATAGCCCCCCCTGTGCTCTCTACCTCAGTATATAGCCCCCCTGTGCTCTCTACCTCAGTATATAGCCCCCCCTGTGCTCTCTCCCCCTGTATATAGCCCCCCTGTGCTCTCTCCCCCTGTATATAGCCCCCCTGTGCTCTCTCCCCCTGTATATAGCCCCCCTGTGCTCTCTCCCCCTGTATATAGCCCCCCTGTGCTCTCTCCCCCTGTATATAGCCCCCCTGTGCTCTCTCCCCCTGTATATAGCCCCCCTGTGCTCTCTCCCCCTGTATATAGCCCCCCTGTGCTCTCTCCCCCTGTATATAGCCCCCCTGTGCTCTCCCCTCAGTATATAGCCCCCTGTGCTCTCTCCCCCTGTAGATCTTTTATTTAAAAATATAAAACATAACAACAAACCAATAATATAAATAACATAACTGTACAATATATACAAGTCCATAAAAGTCCATAAGCGTATTGACTGGTCCAGCCTCACACTCACCAAACGCACCGCTGTATTATCCCCCACACGTGCAAACTAGACTTTCCCACAAACACCACAGTAATAACACTATAAAACCTAACTTAACAATAGCTAACATAACTATACTGTACACTATTCCCCTGGTCCGGTTGCGTTCCACAAAATTAGATAAGTATACAAATAAATACATAAATGAATATATACATAGATCCCTACACCAAACACCAAAACATTTTTATAATTTTTTTTTTTTTTGGGCCCTGAGCTGGTCCGGCATCCCATGCCCCCAGTACATGATAACAGACGTCCATGAACCAGCCCAGGATTTTCTGTTTATACCAAAGTCCCCAGAAACCCCCTCCCCCCATATAACCCACCACCCAACCTAACACTACACCCCAACCCCAGGTGGAGACAAAATATGCAAACTATATACACAAATAAACACAATAATAATATACACAAACATACACAGCCCGAAAGCCCAAGTTCAGCGCCTGCAAGCCGTATACTCCAGTATCTCTACAGCACAAAACAAAGGACTAATGTGCCAGCATCAGCGACCACCAGGAGAGGAGACGCAGGCTAAGGAACCTTATAGGCAGAGCCCCTCCAAAGACAAGAGGCCCTACCAGCCCCCAGCCTCTCGTACTCCAGAGAGCGCACCTTCACCAGGTCACCGAGTGTGCCCCTAACCACCTCATCCACAGGGGGCGCTGTGCCCCTAACCACCTCATCCACAGGGGGCGCTGTGCCCCTAACCACCTCATCCACAGGGGGGCGCTGTGCTCCTCACCACCTCATCCACAGGGGGCGCTGTGCCCCTAACCACCTCATCCACAGGGGGCGCTGTGCCCCTAACCACCTCATCCACAGGGGGCGCTGTGCCCCTAACCACCTCATCCACAGGGGGGCGCTGTGCTCCTCACCACCTCATCCACAGGGGTCGCTGTGCCCCTAACCACCTCATCCACAGGGGGCGCTGTGCCCCTAACCACCTCATCCACAGGGGGCGCTGTGCCCCTAACCACCTCATCCACAGGGAGGATTTTACATTGCGTCGATACTAAACACCGTGCCCTCCATGTGTGGTACCTGACCACTATGCTGACTAGGAATAAAGTGCTCCGGTCCCAGCCACCAAGGTTTCTGAATGCTCCATAGGCCCATTCCGCATAGGAGAGATGAGCCAACCTGGGCCACCCGATGGAAGCGCCCACCCTGTGGTAAACCTCTGTATTAAAGGGACAATGAAGCAGAAAATGCTCCATGCTTTCCAGCATGCCTCCACACTCCTCCCGGGGACATCCCCGATCCTCAGAGCTCCTGCACTTCAGATTGTCCCTCACATACAGTTTCCCATGGAAGCAGCGCCAAGCCAAGTCCCAAAACTTCAAGGGGATCCTGATGGAATTCAATAGGCCCAAACCAACCTCCAGATCCCGGCTTGGGCAATCCTTGAGCGCCAGCGGTTTTTGGAAATGGGACGACAGGACCCTATTGTCAAGGAGTTTCCTCGACAGAGTCCTAATCTCCCACATCCCCAAACCCCACCGACGAATGACCTTCAGAACCAGGGTAGCATAAGCCGGAAGATGCCCGTGTGGTGTGGGGAGATCCTTCACTTGCCCTCCTGTCTCCCATTCCTGGAAGAAAGGCCGAAACCTACAGGAGAATACCCACGGAGGAGCCCTCTCTTTCCAGAGGTTTGCAATGTTGGTCTTAAGAAAGGTATTCACCAGGAACACCACGGGGTTGACCATACACAACCCCCCTTGTCTCCTCGTACGGTAAGTAATGACCATACACAACCCCCCTTGTCTCCTCGTACGGTAAGTAACCTCCCTCTTGACTAGGTTCAGTCTATTCCCCCATAACAGCTGGAAGAACACACTGTAGACACTAGTCCAGAGAGGTTCTGGCAAAATGCAAACACTGCCCAGATATATCAGCAAAGGGAGCAGGAAAGTTTTGATCAGGTTAACCCTTTCCCTGAGGGTCAAAGACCAACCCTTCCACTCATCCACCCTCTGAGCGGCGCTCTTAAGCCTGCTGCCCCAGTTTTGTTTGGGGTAATCCCCTTGGCCGAATTCGATGCCGAGAACTTTTGCAAACTCCTGGGGCTCTGGAAGGGTGTCCGGGAGATCAAATCCAGGATCTCCACCTCCCAGCCAGAGACTCTCACACTTATCCTGGTTGATCTTGGACCCAGATGCCTCTGAGTAGCGCTCCACCTCTGACATCACACACTGCACCTCCTCTTGCGAGGAGACGAATATGGTGACATCATCGGCGTACGCTACCACCCTCAGAGTGGAATCTGGCACCGCAGGGTCCATTCTCACCCCTGCCAACGGTCCACAATCAATCCTCCTAAGGAATGGATCAATTGCAAACACGTACAACAGTGGGCTCAAAGGGCAACCCTGACGGACACCAGACCCAGCCTCAAAAGAGCGGCCAATCCAACCATTCACAAGTGGGAAACTCTCTGCCCCTGCATACAAGTTCTTAAGCCAATCAACAAAAACCCCGGGCAGGCCATATCTCAGAAGGACAGACCAGAGGTACTCGTGGTTAACCCGATCAAACGCTTTTGCCTGATCCAAGGACAGCAAGTACCCCTTCCAGTGACCGGCCCTACCCTGCTCCACAGCCTCCCGGACACCGAGCACAGCACTAAAGGTACTGCGACCTGGAACAGAGCAATGCTGGGCCCCCGAAAGGAGCTGGGGTGCAAACTCCACCAGCCGATTAAACAGCACTTTTGCCAGAATCTTTCTGTCCGCACTGAGAAGCGCTATGGGACGCCAATTCTCAATGCGGGACGGGTCTTTACCCTTTGGCAAGATGATCAAGGCTGACCTCCTCATTGACCTCGGCAGAGTGCCCGAGGAGAGACGCTCATTAAATACCTCAGTCAAGAGGGGTACCAAAGTGTCCTTAAAGGTCTTATAGAACTCAGATGTTAAGCCATCTGGACCGGGTGACTTCTTGAGGGCAAGACCATCAATAGCCACCCTGACTTCCTCTTCTTGGATCATCTCTGTCAAAACGTCAAGAGAGGGGTCTACCCCTGGTTCAGGGACGGTTTCAGTCAAGAAAGCTGAGGCCTTATCCCGATCTAGATCCTTCCTCCCCAAGAGGTGCGAGTAAAAGGATCTGACGACCTCCAGGATCCCTGATCTGGACCTTTTCAGGGATCCTGTACTATCAATCAGTCCTGAGACGATTTTACTATTCACGGACATCTTGCAGTTTCTGTAAGGGTCGGGCGAGCGGTACTTCCCATAGTCCCTCTCAAAAACCAAAGATGCGTGTCTATCATACTGGCACTTCAGTAGCAAGGCTTTCACTCTGGAGATATCATCACGACTACCTCCAGTCGAGACAAGACGTTCAAGTTTCTTCCTCAGGCCCTGGTACAGGCGATACCTGTCCAGACTCCTGAGGCTTGAACATCTCCCACCACTCTGACTTACTGCTACAAAGGCCCAGCAATGGTACCGGCTCTGAAGAAAATCCTCAAAGGACTGTCTTATTTCCGCTTCTTCCAAGAGAGACGAATTGAGCTTCCAGTAGCCTCTACCCATCCGGGGGGTCTCTGTAACATTCAGAGAAAACAAAATTAAACAGCGGTCGGAGAACTCCACCTCAACAACGGACACCGCTGAAGAGACGGCTTCCTCCTTTATATAGCCCCTCTGTGCTCTCTCCCCCTGTATATAGCCCTCCTGTGCTCTCCCCCAGTATATAGCCCCCCTGTGCTCTTCCCCAGTATATAGCCCCCCTGTGCTCTCTCCCCCTGTATATAGCCCCCTGTGTTCTCTCCCCCTGTATATAGCCCCCCCTGTGCTCTCTACCTCAGTATATAGCCCCCCTGTGCTCTCTCCCCCTGTATATAGCCCCCTGTGCACTCTCCCCCAGTATATAGCCCCCTGTGCTCTCTCCCCCCGTATATAGCCCCTCTGTGCTCTCTCCCCTGTATATAGCCCCCTGTGCTCTCTACCTCAGTATATAGCCCCCCTGTGCTCTCCCAGTATATAGCCCCTCTGTGCTCTCAGTCTGTATATAGCCCCCTGTGCTCTCCCAGTATATAGCCCCTCTGTGCTCTCTCCCCTGTATATAGCCCCCTGTGCTCTCCCCCTGTATATAGCCCCCCTGTGCTCTCTCCCCCTGTATATAGCCCCCCTGTGCTCTCTCCCTCTGTATATAGCCCCCCTGTGCGCTCTCCCCCAGTATATAGCCCCCTGTGCTCTCCCCCTGTATATAGCCCCCCTGTGCTCTCCCCCTGTATATAGCCCCCCTGTGCTCTCTCCCCCTGTATATAGCCCCCCTGTGCGCTCTCCCCCAGTATATAGCCCCCTGTGCTCTCCCCCTGTATATAGCCCCCATGTGCTCTCTCCCCCTGTATATAGCCCCCCTGTGTGCTCTCCCCCTGTATATAGCCCCCCTGTGCTCTCCCCCTGTATATAGCCCCCCTGTGCTCTCTCCCCCTGTATATAGCCCCCCTGTGCTCTCTCCCCCTGTATATAGCCCCCCTGTGCTCTCCCCCTGTATATAGCCCCCTGTGCTCTCTCCCCCTGTATATAGCCCCCTGTGCTCTCTCCCCCTGTATATAGCCCCCTGTGCTCTCTCCCCCTGTATATAGCCCCCCTGTGCTCTCCCCCTGTATATAGCCCCCTGTGCTCTCCCCCTGTATATAGCCCCCTGTGCTCTCCCCCAGTATATAGCCCCCCTGTGCTCTCCCCCTGTATATAGCCCCCCTGTGCTCTCTCCCCCTGTATATAGCCCCCCTGTGTGCTCTCCCCCAGTATATAGCCCCCCTGTGCGCTCTCCCCCAGTATATAGCCCCCCTGTGCGCTCTCCCCCAGTATATAGCCCCCCTGTGCTCTCTACCTCAGTATATAGCCCCCCTGTGCACTCTCCCCCTGTATATAGCCCCCCTGTGCTCTCTCCCCCAGTATATAGCCCCCCTGCGCTCTCTCCCCCCTGTATATAGCCCCCCTGTGCTCTCTCCCCCAGTATATAGCCCCTCTGTGCTCTCTCCCCCAGTATATAGCCCCTCTGTGCTCTCCCCCTGTATATAGCCCCCTGTGTGCTCTCCCCCTGTATATAGCCCCCCTGTGCTCTCTCCCCCAGTATATAGCCCCCTGTGTGCTCTCCCCCTGTATATAGCCCCTCTGTGCTCTCTCCCCCAGTATATAGCCCCCCTGTGCGCTCTCCCCCAGTATATAGCCCCCCTGTGCGCTCTCCCCCAGTATATAGCCCCCCTGTGCTCTCTCCCCCAGTATATAGCCCCCTGTGTGCTCTCCCCCTGTATATAGCCCCCCTGTGCTCTCTCCCCCAGTATATAGCCCCCTGTGTGCTCTCCCCCTGTATATAGCCCCTCTGTGCTCTCTCCCCCAGTATATAGCCCCCCTGTGCGCTCTCCCCCAGTATATAGCCCCCCTGTGCGCTCTCCCCCAGTATATAGCCCCCCTGTGCTCTCTCCCCTGTATATAGCCCCCCTGTGCTCTCCCCCTGTATATAGCCCCCCTGTGTTCTCTCCCCCTGTATATAGCCCCCCTGTGCGCTCTCCCCCAGTATATAGCCCCCCCTGTGCTCTCTCCCCCAGTATATAGCCCCCCCTGTGCTCTCTCCCCCAGTATATAGCCCCCTGTGCGCTCTCCCCTAGTATATAGCCCCCCTGTGCGCTCTTCCAGTATATAGCCCCCCTGTGCTCTCTCCCCCTGTATATAGCCCCCCTGTGCGCTCTCCCCCAGTATTTAGCCCCTCTGTGCTCTCTCCCCCAGTATATAGCCCCCCTGTGCTCTCTCTCCCCCAGTATATAGCCCCCTGTGCTCTCCCTCTGTATATAGCCCCCTGTGCGCTCTCCCAGTATATAGCCCCCCTGTGCGCTCTCCCCCAGTATATAGCCCACTGTGCGCTCTCCCCCAGTATATAGCCCCCCCCACTGTGCGCTCTCCCCCAGTATATAGCCCCCCCTGTGCGCTCTCCCCCAGTATATGCCCCCCCGTGCGCTCTCCCCCAGTATATAGCCCCCCCACTGTGCGCTCTCCCCCAGTATATGCCCCCCCCGTGCGCTCTCACCCAGTATATAGCCCACTGTGCGCTCTCCCCTAGTATATAGCCCCCCTGTGCTCTCTCCCCCAGTATATAGCCCCCCTGTGCTCTCTCCCCCAGTATATAGCCCCTCTGTGCTCTCTCCCCCAGTATATAGCCCCTCTGTGCGCTCTCCCCCAGTATATAGCCCCCCCTGTGCGCTCTTCCAGTATATAGCCCCCTGTGCGCTCTCCCCTAGTATATAGCCCCCCTGTGCGCTCTTCCAGTATATAGCCCCTCTGTGCTCTCTCCCCCAGTATATAGCCCCCCTGTGCGCTCTCCCCCAGTATTTAGCCCCCCTGTGCTCTCTCTCCCCCAGTATATAGCCCCCTGTGCTCTCCCTCTGTATATAGCCCCCTGTGCGCTCTCCCAGTATATAGCCCCCCTGTGCGCTCTCCCCCAGTATATAGCCCACTGTGCGCTCTCCCCCAGTATATAGCCCCCCTGTGCGCTCTCCCCCAGTATATAGCCCCCCTGTGCTCTCTCCCCCTGTATATAGCCCCCTGTGCTCTCCCCCTGTATATAGCCCCCTGTGCTCTCCCCCTGTATATAGCCCCCCTGTGCTCTCCCCCTGTATATAGCCCCCCTGTGTGCTCTCCCCCTGTATATAGCCCCCCCTGTGCGCTCTCCCCCAGTATATAGCCCCCTGTGCTCTCCCCCTGTATATAGCCCCCCTGTGCTCTCTCCCCCAGTATATAGCCCCGCCCACTGTGCGCTCTCCCCCAGTATATAGCCCCCCCCACTGTGCGCTCTCCCCCAGTATATAGCCCCCCCTGTGCGCTCTCCCCCAGTATATAGCCCCTCTGTGGGCTCTCCCCCAGTATATGCCCCCCCGTGCGCTCTCACCCAGTATATAGCCCACTGTGCGCTCTCCCCCAGTATATAGCCCCCCCTGTGCGCTCTCCCCCAGTATATAGCCCCTCTGTGGGCTCTCCCCCAGTATATGCCCCCCCGTGCGCTCTCACCCAGTATATATCCCCACTGTGCGCTCTCCCCCAGTATATAGCCCCCCCTGTGCGCTCCCCCTCCTATATAGCATAAAAAAACAAACCACATATACTCACCTGGATCCTGCGTCTCCTCTTCTCTTCCTCCTGTGGCCGCACTGCAGCGATCACTAGAGGCCGCTCTCCCCGCCAGCGCAGGAACGTCACTCGAGCACCGACACCAGAGGGGGAGCGCGGCCTCTTGTCACCGCTGCGGCCACGAGAGTGACTGACAGGGAGGGAGCCAATGGCTCTGTCAGTGCTGCTGCTCGGTATCTATGAACACTCGTTACGAGCGCTCATAGATAGTTACTGTGCAGGGAGCAGCGCCGCATCGGGGTCCGGACAGCTGGCAGTTGAGGACCCCTGCAATAGAGATTAAGTTAATAGACTCAATTAGCCGGAGCTATTGCATCTTCCTGACTGGATCCCCAAATGCAGCTGGTGTCACTGGGGGAAAGAATATAGTGAGGTCACTATCTCCCTACCTGTGTATACAGAGACGGCAGCTTATATATAGGAAAAGTATAGTAGTATATAGGATTATAGTGAGGTCACTATCTCCCTACCTGTGTGTACAGAGACGGCAGCTTATATATAGGAAATGTATAGTAGTATATAGGATTATAGTGAGGTCACTATCTCCCTACCTGTGTATACAGAGACGGCTGCTTATATATAGGAAAAGTATAGTAGTATATAGGATTATAGTGAGGTCACGATCTCCCTACCTGTGTATACAGAGACGGCAGCTTATATATAGGAAATGTATAGTAGTATATAGGATTATAGTGAGGTCACTATCTCCCTACCTGTGTATACAGAGACGGCTGCTTATATATAGGAAAAGTATAGTAGTATATAGGATTATAGTGAGGTCACTATCTCCCTACCTGTGTGTACAAATACAGCTGCTTATGTGGTGTCCTACCACGGGTGTTAGTTATATACACCCTTCGCAAAAGTCTGTACTTGTACTTGTGTGGTGATGAAAGTAGTACTAAAGGTTGCCACTAGATGTCACTGTGTTATATGCGTGTATTTGGAAGCTGCACAGCTGAAAGATGTAAAGGGTTATTGTTTCTTTGTGTCACCTGAATCTGCAGACCAGTAGGAACCTGTTTATTTTCTCTCCTATTATCTCTCTTCTTATTTCTTCTGTTGCACTCTTCATCCACTCGCTAGGAAAGTAAGTTACATGGGTGGAGGAGGTGCAAAGGTCTTTCGTGTTGGACATTGTGGAGGAGGGACACAAGCAGGATAGCTCTCCACAGTGGTCCTGTCTGGGCCCGGGCCCTCTGCAAGGTCCCCATACCCCTAAGTTAGTCTTAGCCAGAACCCTGTATGGGAAGGACGCAAGACAGTACACCTCTAACAACTTTCTTACAAGTAACGCTACACAGCACTATGCACTGTTAAAGGGGTTGTACACCCCAAAAAATTTTTCTTTCAAATCAACTGCTGCCATAAAGTGCCAGAGATTTGTAATTTACTTCTATTAAAAAATCTCAAGCCTTCTAGTACTTATCAGCTGCTGTATGCCCAGCAGGAAGTTTCCAGTCTGGAGAGCAGGAGACGTTTTCTATGGGGATTTGCTGCTGCTCTGGACAGTTCCTGACATGGACAGAGGAGGCAACAGAGAGCACTGTGTCAGACAGGAAAGAAAACACCACTTCCTGCAGGACACACAGCAGCTGATAAGTACTGGAAGGCTGGAGATTTTTTAATAGAACTAAATTACAAATCTCTGGCACTTTATGGCAGCAGTTGATTTGAAAGAAAAAATATTTTGGTGTACAACCCCTTTAAACCCCTCTTAGGAGAGGACAAGCCAGAGACTACCTCAACCCACGCCGCCGTGGACAAGAAGTCACAGAGCAGGACAGTAACCACAACTAAGGCTGCATTCCCACTTTCCGTGATCCTGACGGATCACGGACGTGGAATGCATGTACCGGAGTCCCCCTGCGCCCGGACAGCATCTGTAATTAGATGCTGGGAGCGGGAGAGACTGTATTCAGAAGCGCCGCACAGTAGTAACAGCACCGCACGGCTGATTCATTACAGCGCGGCGCTTCTGAATACAGTCTCCCCCGCTCCCAGCATCTAATTACAGATTCTGTCCGGGCACAGGGGGATTCCGGTACATGCATTCCACGTCCGTACGGATCACGGAATGTGGGAATGCAGCCTAAAGCCAGGAACTGATCCGGATAGAGCAAAGTTGCGATAAGCCTATGAACGCTATCTTGCAGCACAGGTGTCAACAGGGAACCCTCAGCATTCCGCTCATCCCAGGTAACAAGGTCTGGGGCCTGTGTCTAGTGGGCATAAGGTGGTATGAAGACTAATTCAAGGTCAATGCACGGGCACAGGTCTTCTTCTTTATTCTTCCTTCCCTCTTTCTTCCGGCAGAGCACAGTATTACCTGGGTTGAGACTCTTGCGGCATCCTCCTCTCTGCTACTCTGCTTCTTTGTATCACTCAGCACACTACCCAGTCGGCACGACTATATCCTACACTGCATTTTGTACTCTGTTTTGTCAAGTATTTGTCTGGAACCATTTCAAGTCTATTGTCTGGTGCTTTATCAAGAAAATATCATAGTCTTGTACCCTAATGCAAGCAAACACTTTCTAGTGAACCCAAGCTTATTTAAGATAAATGCGATGCCCTGACCCGTGGGGGTCACTTCGCAGTGCAGGTGTTGTGAGCGGGCAGGAACTGGGGCAGCTGCAGGGTATAGGATTGTCACAGTATGGGGCCTGAGGATGGCACAGCTGAGGGACCGGTCTGCAGATACTGCGGTAGGATTGCTACTGGGCATGCGATTCTTCGCTGTACCTAGTCAGGGCACCAGTAACCAGGGCACCAATGCCAGGGCTCAGTAACAGCGGTGGTTACAGTTTTATTGTAACTGAGGTAACTGGTAGCAACAGTCTCGTCCGGATGCAACCGGGTATATAGCAGACTTATATAGACAGAGCTAAGGTGGTGCCGGAAGATGGGAGTAGTAGTGAGAGAGGAATAGAGATGCTGGGCGGACTTAGAGTACTTGCGGTATGAATCTTGACTTGATGAGGAGATGAATAACAGGAACGACACCCAGGTGAGAAGATACTCCAGGCACCTGAGCAGACGGACAGCCAGGATCTGTTACAGCAGAGCACCAGCCTCTCTTCTGAAGGTGAAGAGAGACACAAACACACAACTTGTCTCCTGAAGGTGGAGGACAAGACTGAGAGAACAGGAAGTCACATGGTACTCCTGGCCAAAGCTCGACGGCCATTGGAGGAACCATGGTTACAGGGCACGGTCACATGATCCTCAGCCTTTGCATACCACTGCACAGAGTTAAACACATATACAATATACAGGAACCTGAGAGTAATAGGGACTATATAGTCACAGCTGCAGTGCAAATAGTTTCCAGAACAGGCATGGCTGTAGTAGCAAAAGTAACCTGACAGTGAGAAACAGACCCAGTGTTCTGGGACACTGCATAAAGAGACTCTGATTCTCCGCTTTCCACCGGCACAGCACACCCTGCAACCTTGAAACACTTCCCCTTTCTGCGGGTGGCAGATCCCATAGTCCGGGAGCAGGCCCGCTTCTGCCATGAGGCGGAATGAGCCTTCCGCCTCAGGCGGCATATTTTGCGGTCCGGCAGGGGGGCGGCATTATGTCCCCCCTGCTGTCATTTTTGTTAAGTATCACTTAACAAAAATGACAGCGGCCGCTCACCTGTCCTGTCGCCCGCGCTCTCCACATCCCGTCAGGTCCCGCGATGTCACCCTACAGCTGTCACGGACCTTTAGGCTGTGGTGAGTGCCCGGGGTCGGTGGGGGACGTGCTGGGGTGATCGGGACGCGCGGGTCCGTCAGAGGGGGGCGATGCCGGCCATCACTCGGGGGCGGCTGCCTGAGGTTTGCGTCAGGCGGCAGAGACCCCAGAATCTGCCCTGTCCGGGAGGGTCACTACACCACTATTTCCACCCGTGATCACTCTAACCCAAGGGACCCCGTAACAACCTGGAAGGACACTGACCACAGGGGAAAAAGGTACAACCGGCCTCTAACCTAAAAGCAGGCGTGCCATCCCACCTGTGTGCCCACCCGGCACTGGCGTCACACTCCAAGGTCCGGCTGTATCTCGGCCAACCACCTCCGGCGTGGAGCCACACATCACCATCTGGGAAGTGACCGATCGCTCCTCCGATATTACATCCCACCAGGAGCTCACCACATTTATATATAGGAATAGTATATGGGTATATAGGCAGGAATAGTATAGTGGTATATATGAATAGTATAGTGGTATATATTCAGGGATAGTATAGTGGTATATAGTAATAGTATAGTGGTATATAAGAATAGTATAGAGCTATATAGGCAGCGATAGTATAGTGGTATATATGAATAGTATAGTGGTATATAGGTACTATATACTCTAACATACATCAGGGGCAGAATAGTCAAGTCTAAATCTACAGTTTCTGCACAGCTACACATAGTCTATAAGCAAGTTTAGTGCCATCAGCAATCTTACAAGCACATGGCTTCCCTACCACTGTGAGCAAGCTGCAGTTCTTTCTTAAAGAGACAGTACCACTTAAACAGAGAATACCATGTCCCCAAAAGGTTCTGTGGATTCTTCTGAACTGGAGCTAAGCAAATGCAAAAAAACCCCTCAGATATACAGGACGCAGAGTCAATGCTTCCTGGAGAACAAATTGTATGGTCTAAAGGTGTTATTAAACCCACAAAAAAGAATGGAGAGAACTTTGAGGCCCAAAGATCGTCTGTCGCCTATGATCGCTACCAGTGACTATCTGCAAAGTACATTCCATTCCTGAGTAATTCTAGCAGAGCAGAGAGACAGAGAGAGACTCTCCTCCAAATGAAGGAGGCCATAAGGAAGAACTCCACATTTCACACTTGCAAGAAGTAAAGTCCCTTCAGTCAACTTCAACCAAACGCACACTTTCATCTTCCAAAACCTCTCGTTCCAGAAGGTAATACATGGCGTTACATGGCAATATTATAGAAATCTGAGCAGACGCAGAAGAAGCTAGTGGTAGAAGTGTCTTCGCTAAAAAGGAAGAAGAGACAGACGCAAAAATGGTAAAGTTGGAGGCAGAGGCCCAACTAAAAATGAATGGAAAAGGAATCCGCTGCTTTAGCTGAATTGAAGGCACTTTAACAAGCATCAGGCCAAGATGTTGTCACAGACTTCTATGTTCCAGGAGAAATGGAAGACCCAGCTGACGGCACTGCCAACTATGTGCTATGGCATGTACCAGCACTACTGGTAGGTGGGTACACTAATGGATGTACCCATGAAGCAATAGATGTTGCCACCCACCAATGACAAGGTAATTTCTAACACTGAGCCAGCATATCCTCCAGAGACTAAACTGCAGCTTTATTCTTATGCTGCATCATTTTGTCCTGATCCATCTCCGCCTTATACATTCCCCAGGGATACTACAATGTAATCCAGCAACAACGAGTGGGAGATCACACACGTCGGACTTTGCCAGATATACGATGCACAGAGAGCTTATACACAACTAGTTTTCAAAGTTTGATGACTACACTGAAAACCATAGAGCTTGGAAATCGACCATTAAAGCAGTAATCAACTATTATAACTTTACTACAAAGGAACAACCATGCTTGCCCACTGGTTAGGCCCAGAATCTGCGGAATGTATAAAGACCTTTAGCGTACCGCCATTCAGAGGAAGGTCGTGCTGCCGAAAGTAACTTAGTTAAAACTTCAAATCTTCCCAAAGATGACTGACCAAGACCACCGCAAGCTCCAAGATCTGAGCGACCTACTGTAAGTAGAAATGGCTGAAATGGACCCTTGTCTGCAAGGACTCGACACTGCTCACGGTGTCAATCTAGTGGTGTCCAAACTACCACATGGGATGCAAGAAAAATGGGCTTACCAAGGCTCAGGATAGAAAAGGGAGCACAATGTGTCCTTTCCCCCTTCTCTTATTTTTTCAGATTTGTCAATGCCCAAGCTCAGAAGAATGATCCCAGCTTTGATATCATAGAATCTTCTCTACCAGCTTCACCATTCTGTTCAAGGTATGGTAACATAACAAGCAAACACAGAGACTTAAGGAAAACTCTATCTGTTAGAAAGACGAATGTCCCACGTACAGCATCCTCCACCACTAAGCGTGTTGCTCCTGTCCTTATGCCCAATCCACCAAAGACCTCATTCTCCAAAGTAATGTCATGGTCTCCGTGCAGACTTTGCAAGAACGCAAAGATATACTTAAAGATCTTGGTTTATGTTAGAAGTGCTGTGACTTTGTGGCACCAAGACAATGATACCAGCAAGGAAATGGTTGAATACTGCATGAAGGTGCACGTGTTTGGTAACAGTCCTTCACCTACTGTTGCTACATATGGCCTATGTAGGACCGCTGCTGATGACCAGTTTGGGAAGCATGCTTGACATTTTGTTGAAAAAGACTTCTATGTGGATGACGCACTTAAGTCCTTGTCCACAGTGAAGGAGGCCACAGATCTGCTCAAAAAGACGCAAGATGTGCTTTCTAAAGCATGTCTGAGGTTACATAACATTGCTTCCTACAGTGCTGCTGTCATGAAAGCCTTCCAGCCAAGTGATTATGTGACAGAATTCAGAGACTTAAAGCGTAACCGTCATTTCACGGTCATTTTTCTGAAAACATTAAATATCAACAGTTCAAGCGATTTTAGGAAACTCTGTAATAGGTTTTATGTACTAGAAGAGTTTCCTTCTGGATTGAAAAAGCAATCTCCCAGCCTCCCCCCTCACATCAGATGAAGCAGGATTTATGTCTCCATTATGTGGCTATGGAGAGGGGAGGGGCTGTTAAGAGTGAGTGAGCACGGAGCAGTCCTGCACAGCACAACACCCTGCAATCTTCTCTCAGTAAGTTCATAGATAAGCACTGACCTTTCTGACCCCAGAATCCTGCGGTTTAGGTGCCCAGAGAGTCTACAGACAGCTGACCTTCATGTCACCTCTTCCTGCTCCCTCATCTCCCTCGGCCCCTCCCCCCTCCATAGGCTTACAATGGAGAGAGCAGAACCCGTCTTCACTGGCTTCTCTGTAATGAAGACGTGTTTGCCTGATAATGCACAGATAAGAAGTCAGGGGGGGAGGCTGGGAGATTGCTTCTTGAGGACAGAAGGAGGCTTTTTTGGCTGATGAAACCTATTACAGAGTTTCTTAAAATCGCTTATACTACTGATTTCTGCAATAAAAAAAAACATGACAGTTACTCTTTAAACCTAGGCGTAGACAATCCACCAGTATAGAGAAGTCAGGGTCTGAGCTCAAATGATTCCCTTGGTTTTCAAATCACTTGTGCAGATAAGCCATTTACTAAGGTGGTGTTCTCTCAGTAGTAAACAGCCTATATGATCCACTGGGATTTGTAGCACCTTTGACTATACAAGGCAAATTCCTGTTGAGATGGATCTCAGAGTTTATTAAGGACGGGGATGCTCCATTGCCCTCTGACAAACAGCAAAAGTGGGAGTCTTGGAGGGAATCTCTTCTTGCCTTAGACAGGATTGGCCATGATGCTGCACTTCTGCATCTCTTACAGCAAGAAAGAAGAACGAAATCCACATATTCTTGGTTGCATCTACTGAGGCCATAGCAGCTGTTGCTTACTTAAAGGTAATCAACATAAAGTTCATTGCAGTAGTTTGATTTCTATTTGGGAGGGCTAAGTAAGACCGCATTCACACGTTTGCAATTTTTGTGGACCAAACGGACAGTGAAGGCATGTAATAGATTGGTTCCCTGGCTGGTATGATGGATCAATATTATGCCAGTGGCGGGAGAAGTGTTTGAATCTTCACAGCATGTTGAATTTGGGAGGGTTTCGTGATTTATTGTAAGATCTCTTGTTCCTTCTTGGGGCCTTTGGGGACAACTTGTCTTCGGCTATGGTTAGACCTGACCTCATAAAGGATAAATTGCATAAGGCGATTGCATTGAAGCAGATGGCCGCCCACTTTGCTTGCCCACCTTGTTGTTGACTTGCACATATTCCCCCTGGGCTTAGTCCCAAAGAAGGAGCCGGGTAAATTTAGGCTCATTTACACCGTGTCGTACCTGGCGGGTTTGTCTATTAATGATGGAATCTCCCCTGAGCTTTGTGCGATTTCTTATACTGATATTTGATTCGGCAATGCAGTGGGGTCGTAAATGTAGGAAGGGAACCATTTTGGCTAAGGCAGATATTGAGGCTGCATTTCGCCTGTTGACAATTAACCCAGATACTTTTAAATTGTTGGGTTCAGTGGCATAGCTACCGCGAGGCCCCCTCTTGCCACTGGCCCCCCTCCCATTCCCTCTTGTGACCGCAAGCAGGGTTTTGCTTGCTATCACAAGAGGGAGGCTGACGCGTGGCTCCCGGCTCCCTGGCTCTGACCCGTCCCTGGCAGCACATGCACCATGGAGCTCCGTGTGCACCGGGGATGGTAGTTCCAGCGCAGTGAGCGTTTATAACAAGCGCACCCTGTGCCGGAAGTAACATCCCCGGCACACACTGAGCTCCATGGTGCATGTGCTGCCAGGGACGGGTCAGAGCCAGGGATCCGTGTGTCAGCCAACAGCCAGACCGAGCCTGCAGTGCAGGAGAAGACAGGAGGAGAGAGACACGGTGGGGGCCATCTATAGGGGGGAAAACATTGGGGGGCCATCTATAAGGGGGATAACATGGGGGGTCATCTATAAGGGGGATAACATGGGGGGGCATCTAAAAGGGGGATAACATGGGGGGGCATCTAAAAGGGGGATAACATGGGGGGGCAACTAAAAGGGGGATAACATGGGGGGGCATCTAAAAGGGGGATAACATGGGGGGGCATCTAAAAGGGGGATAACATGGGGGGGCATCTAAAAGGGGGATAACATGGGGGGGCATCTAAAAGGGGGATAACATGGGGGGGCATCTAAAAGGGGGATAACATGGGGGGCCATCTAAAAGGGGGATAACATGGGGGGGCCATCTAAAAGGGGGATAACATGGGGGGGCCATCTATAAGGGGGATAACATTGGGGGGCATGTATAAAGGGGACTACATGGGGGGTGTATGCAATAGGGCATGTACTATAGCGGACCACACAGAGAGGGGTATATACTATAAGGGGGGTCAGCCTACCCACTAAATGAGGGTGTAAAGGGGCCAATACAGATGTGCACGTAGTAGAGATGAGGATGGTGCCAGAGAGAGGAGCCTAATATGTCTGTCTGGCAGATTCTGTGGATTCGTGGCTCAGAGAAATTCTAATGACCCAGGGCAGATGGAGAAGATGATGAAAAGGGAAGAACTCCGATCATAGAAGATGTCCCCTGTGAGTCACCTGATGTAACTGCACTGTAATGTATATGGTGTACAGAACCTGTGTGGAGCTGTGTCCACCTCTAAATGACTGTATGAGGTGATAGTAATCTTTGTACAGTGGATTTTATTCAGTAGCAGCCGCGGTGTTAGTCAGTATGCGGTGGTGTTAGTCAGTATGCGGTGGTGTTAGTCAGTATGCGGTGGTGTTAGTCAGTATGTGGTGGTGTTAGTCAGTATGTGGTGTTATTTGTTACTTGTAATCTGGTACTGTGTTTTATTGGTCTTAGTATACTGGATTTGGTCAGTAACAATATGGTGGTCATGGTTGTGGTGTGGTGGTAATATTTGCCCCTTGTGTACTGGT
>NC_091459.1:247500-270000 GCF_027789765.1 Dendropsophus ebraccatus
GTATTATATGAGATGCCATCTGTCTGTATTTCAGATAACTGTTCCAGATGAGGATGTGGCTAATCCTGCGTGTATGGATTTAGTCCGGACACCACAAATGAGGAGGTGCACTATAATTCTCATGTTTGCCTGGTAAGATGAGGTTTTTAAACTTTCTTGTAAAATGTTGCCCTGCCATTTGCAGGGTTGATCTTATAGCTGGACATGGAGTGTGTCTGTAATGGTTTGGGACATGTCACATAGATTCTGGAGCAGCCGTGTACTTACCCCACCCATTACCCCAGCAGCGGCACTTAGCTAGGCAAAGCGTCCTACACTCACTAAGTGCCCTGTGAGGCTACCTACAGTCTGGGGGAAGGTCTTAGTGCCGCACTAAGCAGGACGGTCATTTCTCTAATATCCATTTTGAATTTAGCATCAGAATATGTTTCCCAGCGCCCGTCCTCCCCGCCATGTAGAACTATCTGTTAGGAGATGGAGCTTCCTGTCCCTATCTCCAGTAGGACACTCAGCGGCCTGTAGGTCTATGGGGCTGTATAGAGGAGCTACACCGCAGGGAGGATGGAGGCTCGGAAACATACTCGGGCACAAATCACAGTCAAAAGGTCGATATAGATTAAGGAGTTATACATGGGATGGGAGACGCGGCACCTGCACCAATCAGCTGTGATTAGTCCCCCGCTACACACAGTGACCGCCACCACCCCCGCCACACAGTGACCAGCAAATGCCCTGCCACCATCCCCCACCCTTGTCACACAGTGACCGCCACCACCCCCGCCACACTGACCGGCAAACCCCTGCCTCCCCGCTACTCAGTGACCAGCAACCCACCTGCCACACAGTGACCGTCACCCCTCCCCCCGCCACACACTGACACGGACCCCCCGCCACACAGTGACCGGTAAACCCCCCCACACACACTGACACGGACCCCCCGCCACACAGTGACTGGTAACCCCCCTGCCACACAGTGATCGGCACCCCTCCCCCCCCCCCCCGACACACACTGACCAGGACCCCCCGCCACACAGTGACCGACAACACCCCACCCCCGGGCGCCACACAGTGACCGACAACCCCCCACCCCCGGGCGCCACACAGTGACCAGGACCCCCCGCCACACAGTGACCGACAACACCCCACCCCCGGGCGCCACACAGTGACCGACAACCCCCCACCCCCGGGCGCCACACAGTGACCAGGACCCCCCGCCACACAGTGACCGACAACCCCCACCCCCGGGCGCCACACAGTGACCGACAACACCCCACCCCCGGGCGCCACACAGTGACCGACAACCCCCCACCCCCGGGCGCCACACAGTGACCAGGACCCCCCGCCACACAGTGACCGACAACCCCCACCCCCGGGCGCCACACAGTGACCAGGACCCCCCGCCACACAGTGACCGACAACCCCCACCCCCGGGCGCCACACAGTGACCAGGACCCCCCGCCACACAGTGACCGACAACCCCCACCCCCGGGCGCCACACAGTGACCGACAACCCCCCACCCCCGGGCGCCACACAGTGACCAACAACCCCCCACCCCCGGGCGCCACACAGTGACCGACAACCCCCCACCCCCGGGCGCCACACAGTGACCGACAACCCCCCACCCCCGGGCGCCACACACTGACCAGGACCCCCCGCCACACAGTGACCGACAACCCCCCACCCCCCCACCCCCGGGCGCCACACACTGACCAGGACCCCCCACCACACAGTGAGCAGGGCTGGAAGCAGTTGTCTCCAGTCATTCTGTGAACGTTCTCCCCATTTTTACCTATATTAGTTGGGACTGATCTAATATCGATCTCAGAAAACCATCATCTCATTGCACACTGTTTGCTGAATAATGCTCAGCCGTTTAGCTGCTAATAAAAGTTTTGGTTTCTTGCAGGTTCACAAGCGCAGTCATCTACCAGGGACTAGTAATGCGGCTGGGGATCGTGTCGGGGAGTCTCTATACTGACTTCTTTATCTCGGCAGTTGTGGAATTACCTGCAGCTATTCTTATCCTTCTCTCCATTGATCGTGTCGGGAGAAGACTTCCATTTGCTTTGAGTAATGCTGGAGCAGGAATTGCATGCTTGATAACTGCGGCCATATCCACAGGTGCTCCATAATAGGGTGCTGGGGGGTAGTGGTCAAACCAAGTTTAATGGGGCTCAAACAAGCATCTTATCTGATTGCTGTTAGATGCAAGATTAGCGTTTTATACCTAAAATACCTCAGTATCTGTATCCTACGCTATAGTTACACATCGTCCGCATGGCATCACCACATGGAGGATGTTATCCCTCAACAGTGTTTTCCTGTTACTGTCAGGATCAAGAGGAATACCTGTCATCCTGGAGGTCATGGGTCCGGGACGTGTGCAGTTGGTGCGACGGTCTGGATCTGCCCTCCCATGGTGTCTGCCTGCGTCGCATTTCCTTTGGTGTCTCCTAGTCCCAGCTTCCTTGCTGCACCCGACATGGGTTAATGCAGGAAGTAGAAGAATGCCACAGACTGCACGCACCACTGTGTGCTCCTACGCCGCATTGGACGGTGCATGCGTCGCGCCTGTGATGTCACACACATGCCGATGCTAACTCCTCCCCTGCAACCTGGAAGTGGCTGGATGCCGGGAAAGTGGCTTCGCCATTGGTGCCAAAATTCCAACCTGGATCCAGCTGCAGCCTAAGAAGGAGTAAGATCCTCTCCTCGCTCTCTCTCTCCCTGTCAGTATTGATCCATCTGATGCATCTGGGAAGGCTGCGGAGTCCTTGACCGCTGGCTCTGTGAGTACTGACCCATGAGAGTTCACGTACTACTTTGTGTGATAATAATATTGTTGGTTCTCTGTTCACTGGCTATTCCTGTCCCTTCTCTTCTCCCCTAGAGAGACAGAGAATCATCCATGATAACTAAAAGCAGGAGATGTGTGGGATGCAATCTTAAACTGTCCGATACATATACCAAACAGTTGTGTAAAGGATGCATAGCAAAACTGGATCCACAACCTAAAGTATCTATCTCAGATGAATTGCATACTTTAATCCGCCATGAAATTCAATCCTCTATGGCCTCTTTATCTCCTGCTGTTCAGGTTCCTGCCACCTCCAAAATCGAATCACGCCCCAGGAAACGCAGAGCTTATATAACCTCTGGCTCTGATTCTGATCATGAGGATGTGGCTTCAGGAGAAGGAGAGTTATCTCCTCACACATCTCGTAAAAAAATTTCTTCTGGAGATACGGACATTCTAATTAAAGCCATCAGGGAGGTGATGGGCATGGATGATACCGAGCAACCCCTTATGGGCCAAGAGTCTATGTTTGGTGGTCTTAAACCAAAAAAGAGAAAACCATAAGGATTTAATTGTGGTGGAATGGAAGGAACCTGGACTATTTATTCCAAAAGAGATGAAAAATAGAATGCCCTTTGATAATAAGGACCCTGAGGCCTGGCTAACTATACCAAAAGTAGATGTCCAGGTCACTAAAGTTGTGAAGACCTCTCGGCCCTTTGAGGACACGTCCCAGCTTAAGGACGCAATGGACAGAAAAATGGAAGGGCTTCTCCGTAAGTCTAGGGAGGCCTCTGCGGCCATTCTCAATCCAAACATAGCAGCTACTAATGTGAAACCCAGTCCTCAAATTTCAGAGAACTGGCAGCAGTTTGGGAAGCCCTAAGAGCAGCAGAATCGCTTCTCATCAACAACAATGTGAAGATCTACTTGGACAACACCACAGTGGTGGTGTTAGGAAATGGCCTGCACGCTTGGCCCACACCACTACCAGAGTGTGTGAATGGCCCCTTGCCAATAGCGCCCTGGCGACCGGCCCAGCCAGTTGCTAGGGGCGCGGCGGCGCTTCCTTCTAATGTAGCTGCAGCTGGGGCTTTAACAACCCACACTGATCGGCATTAGGTGTTAGCCATTTGTAATCAGCTGACTGACAGCTGGTACTGCCAGTCAGCTGTATGATGTGATCTGGGCTGGGACTTCTGGTCCATTAATATCCTCCACCCTGACCCTGCCTCACCCAGCCTCAGACCCTGACTTCCATCTTGACCTAGCTTCTTGTTCCTTCATTTATTCCTTGGCATTTTGACTTCTGACTTTGCTTCTGGATACGTTTTTGTATTGCATTACTAGAGTGTTTGACCCGGACTTCTGACTTCTGATCTATTGGGGTATTTGTTGGGGTAGTCTTGTCTTGTTCTGTGTTCACTTATTCAAGTAAGGTACTGTTGTCCAGTTGTCCGCTGCCTTCTAGGGCAGTTGAGGCAAATAGGCAGGGACAGAGGGGTGGGTATTAGCGTCAGGGCTGCACCTCTCTTTTGTTCATCCAGTCCCCTACTCCAACAGGTAGCTTATCTGCGACACCAAGGAGGCACGACATGCAAGCCTCTTCAGATGCTCTCCACCAAAATCTTCTCTTGGGGAGAGAAAAGAATGATGTCTATCTCAGCAGTTCACCTGAAAGGGATCAACAACAAAATTGCAGACTACTGAAGTTGCAAAGAATACACCTACAATTTTCTAGACAACCCTAGAATATACACTATTTCCCTCATTGCATTTGCACTTTACCTTAACCTAGGCAGTGGTGGAAACAGACCCTACATATTTACTCATTTATACCATGATATCCTTACATGCATTATATTGCCCCATTTGCCCTGGCTCTGTCGGTACCTAGTCCCCCCGATTTTTTTATGGGTGTTTTTAAACTTATGGATTTTTGTGTTAATAAAATTTGATATCGTATTATATTTTTGTATGTTTCTTTGTATTTGGTTCTGAGGGTGGGAGTATAGGTGTTTTCAGTTTACTGAAGTTGCAAAGCAATCCTTCCTGGATGCTCTTCAACAAACCTAGGACTTCCAGTTAGCCTATGCCTTCCCTCCCATCCCGCTCATCCTCAGGGCCTTGCAAAAGATTTGCTCTGGGAACGCCAAAGTCATCTTTCTAGCCCCTCATTGGACAAAGAGAAGTTGGTTCTGCCTTCTATCATCACTAGCAGTGGAGGAGCCATTTCCTCTCCCTCTCAGCCAGATCTCCTATTGCAGGGACTTCTTTGTCAATCGCATCTGGAAATCCTTCATCTAACTGCTTGGCTCTTGAAGAGTCCGTCCTTGCAGCCGGGGTGTCTCATCCAAAGTAATTTATACTCTACTTAAATTCTGTTCATGGTGTGGTACTTCTCCTCCTGAAATCCTACATCCAGATATTCCAAGAATCCTACACTTCCTTCAGGAAGGACTAGAAATGGGTTTATCTTTAAGCACTCTTAGCCCCTTGGCGACCCATGACGTATCTGATAGTTCATGGTGCTCTGAACGGCGCCGCTCCCAGCTGAAATGTATAGCCGGGGAGCTCCTCTATTAGGCGGCGCTCCTCTATTAGGCGGTCCCGTTGCAGCGCCAGCTAATTAAGCCTCTTAGATGCTGTGCTCTCCCTGTCCCTGGTGTCTAGTGGGACGGATCTCCGCGGGCAATGACGCTGATCCCGGCTTGGCAATAGATTGCTATGGCCTGCAGCAGGCCATAGCAATCTATCACCGATCTGATGGATCATTGCTGTGTATATACAAGTCCCCCAGGGGGATCAGTGCTGTGTATATAGGAGCCCCCCAGGGGGACTTCTAGTTAAGTAAAATAAAAGTAAAAATGTTTTTTTATTAATAAAAAATCCTCTCCCCTAATAAAAGTCCAAATCACCCCCTTTTCCCATTTTATAAATATAAATAAATAAATAAACATTGAAAAAGTGAAAAAATGGAAATCAGCTCACCTTGGTGTTGTATTATTGGGACTTCAATGCATTTGAGAGGGTGCACGGTTCCGGGCGGTGGCTAGCCGTCAGTAGACAAATGAAATGGGAAAAAGTATGGGTCCGGCACTCCAAAAATAAATTAAAAATTATAAATTTTATTAATGTTAAAAAACAGCAGAGCAACCTGTGCTGTGTGGCCCAGTGGATTGACGCGTTTCGCGCATGCGCGCTTAGTCATAATGACTAAGCGCGCATGCGCGAAACGCGTCAATCCACTGGGCCACACAGCACAGGTTGCTCTGCTGTTTTTTAACATGGATCAATAAAATTTATAATTTTTAATTTATTTTTGGAGTGCCGGACCCATACTTTTTCCCATTTCAAATAAATAAACATGTTTGCTATCGCCGCGCGCGTAATCGCCCAAACTATTAATTAATCACATTCCTGATCTCGCACGGTAAACGGCGTCAGCGCAAAAAAATTCCAAAGTGCAAAATTGCGCATTTTTGGTCGCATCAAATCCAGAAAAAAATGTAATAAAAAGCGATCAAAAAGTCATATATGCGCAATCAAGGTACCGATAGAAAGATCACATCATGGCGCAAAAACTGACACCTGACACAGCCCCATAGACCAAAGGATAAAAGCGCTATAAGCCGGGAATAGAGCGATTGTAAGGGATGTATATTTGGTAACTATGGTGTGAATTTCTTTCATCAGATACAATATAAGTTATACATGTTATATATCGCTGTAATCGTAACGACTTGAGGAACATATATATAACAAGACAGTTTTACCATAGGGCGAACGGCGTAAATGCAAAACTCCCCGAAATCAAAACAAATTCCAATTGCAATTGGTTTTGCAAAAAATAAGGGCTCATATGGGTTTCTAGGTGAAAAAATGCAAGTGCTATGGACTTTTAAACATAAAGTGGAAAAAGCAAAAGTGCAAAAATGAAAATTGGCTTTGACCTTAAGGGGTTAAGGTACAAGTCTCTGCCTTAGGGTACAAACACACACGGCATATACGCTGCGTATTTACTGCTGCGATACACAGCAGATAGCAGGAGATACGCAGCAGATTAGATCTAAAGAACTGAACACAGTATCGTATCTGCTGCGTATCTGCTGCGTGTGTTTGTACCCTTAGGGTGCATTTATGACACAAAGATTGCTGACCATCAATGGGTCAGGAGGTTTTTTACGGCTGTTTCCAGGATGAAACCCAAAATAAACAACTTGAACACTGTTCTTCTGGGACTTTCTGATAACGTCTTTGAACCCATTGAAGAACTTTTGCTAAGACTTCTAACCTTATATTTCTTATAGCCATCACTCCAGCTAGAAGAGTGGGAAAAATACAAGCTTTGTCTTCTGTTCAGCCATACTGTACTATCATGGAAGAAAGAATTGTTTTCAAATAAAATCCTAATTTTCTTCGGAAGGTTGTGACAAACTTTCATAGATCACAGCACATTATATTGCCTTCCTTTTGAGCATATCCAAAAACTGAGAAGGAAGAAGCCTTCCATAGGTTTGATGTAGGACCCACCATTTTTCGATACTTAGAAGATACTAGCCAGGGGAGAAAAGATGAGAAACTTTTTCTTCAGTTTCAAGGCCCTAAAAAGGGTGAAAAAACGCTTCAAAAACATCTGTAGCAAGATGGATCAAGTCAGCTATATGCGAATCCTACTCTGCTATGGGAAAAGACATCTGGGTTAAAATCTCATTCCACTAGAGCTACCGCAATCTCCTGGGCAGCCAAATCAGTCGTCTCCTTGGAAAGATCTGCAAAGCAGCTACTTGGTCCTCGCCACTCACCTTTTTTAGGCACTATCGGCTGGACATTGGCACTTTCCAAGACTTTGCTTTCGGGAGAAAGATCCTGCAAATGATGGTCCCTCCCTGAGCATCTAATTTGGTATGTCTCCATGTGGTGCTGTAATGTGGACGATGTGTAAAGCAAGAATTATGACTTACCGATAATTTACTTTTCATGAGTCCATCATGAGAGCACCCTTAGATTTCCCTCCCTATTATGGTGTTTGATCCTGTATAGTTTCATTATAATACCCCTGCTAAGGATAGGGGAGGTGCCCTTTTAACTCTCTCTGTATTTCCTGTTCCTGTTAGGTCAAGGGTAACATGCTCCATGTGATGCTGTCACGATGGACTCATGAAAGTGATTTATTGGTAAGTCAAAATTCTTGCTAGCAGGATTGCCGGATACAAGTGTCTTATACGTGGAGACATTAAAGGACAACTCCGGCCAAAATGATTTTTTAATATGTTATTACTTATGGAAACTTAGACAAATTCCTAATGTACATTAATTATGGTACATATGCACATATACTGCTATTTCCCTTAATTTTGTAGATCATGGAGACTTCAATTTCTCAGAAATTGGGTGACGTCACGAACCAGAGTGTAATGGAGTACCATTGAAGTACCATTGACTTCTATATGTAGTGCGCCCCTGCTGGACACTCCATTGGCATTACAATGGATGTGTATGTAAATGTAATATACATAAGTAATATACATAAGTGTCCTTGCTCCCCTAAGTATTCCATAAATGTATTCAATCAGTACATTTGGTGGGCACCGAGCAGGGAGGGAGAGAGGTGCCTATGTATTTACCTCCCTCCTTGCTAGGTGCTGCTCTTGCCACATATACACAGTACTACTCCTCCCATCCTCTGCTCATAGTATGAGCAGAGGATGGGGGGGTAGTACCTGTGCTATCCCTATTACACCCCCGCCGCACAGCTGCTCATCACAAGGGCTTCAGCATGCCCCCTCCGCCGCTACCCCTCCTCCCAGCTAACAATTTCTAACTATCCCGCCGCTCTCCTCCGCTCCCCCTCCTCCCAGCTAACAATTTCTAACTATCCCGCCGCCGCCATCGCTCTCTGCTCCCACATACCGCCTACCGGTTCGCACTGCATGCCGGCTGAGGACAGGAAGCACCCCCACCCCGCAGGGAGCACGGCGCTCCCAGTGCTTCCTGTCCCCGGATGGCATGCAGTGCGGATCAGGAGGCAGTATGTGGGAGCGGTGAGCGGCGGGATAGTTAGAAATTATGAGCTGGGAGGAGGGGGAGCGGGGGAGGGGGCATGCTGAAGCCCTTGTGATGAGCAGCTGTGCGGCGGCGTAATAGGGATAGCAGAGGTACTACTCCCCCATCCTCTGCTCATACTATGACTGTGTATATGTGGCAGCAGCATCACCGAGCATGGAGGGAGGGGGGAGGTAGGTGCATAGGCACCTCTCCCTCCCTGCTGGGTGCCCACCAAATGTACTGATTGAATACATTTATGGAATACTTTGGGGAGCAAGGACACTTGCTCCCCAAAGTATTCCATAAATGTATTCAATCAAAAACATACTGTATATTACATTTACATACACATCCATTTTAATTCCAATGGAGTGTCCAGCAGTACTCATTGACTTCTATATATAGTGCGCCCCCTGCTGGACACTCCATTGTAATTACACCCTGATTCGTGACGTCACCGAATTTCTGAGAAATTGAAGTCTCCATGATCTACTAAATTAAAGGAAATAGCCCTATATGTGCATTTCCATTAATTAATGTACATTAGAAATCTGTCTAACTTTCCATAAGTAATAACATATTAAAAAATTTTCGGGTGAACTTCTCCTTTAATGTAGTAAGTGACACAGATCTCCATTAAAGAGTAAGGTGAACCTTAATGGGTTTAAATTAACGGAGTAATAGTGCATTATACCTGCAGGACAACATTGGTGATCCTGTGTAAAACTGCGCATCATGTATGGTTCTGGGTCTTTGCATTGCTTTGGTTATGTCAGCCGGCTTTAAAGGTGGGGGATAGAGATAGATACATAGATAGATGATAGCTCAGCCCCTCAATGTTGACTCTGTGCATATTTTTCTCCTCGATTTCTCCTATTGAGTCCCCTGCCTGCCTTGGGGCCAGCTACGGTTTGGCTATTCAAAGCCTTGCCCATGTAATGTCGCTCTGCTTTGTCCAATGTGCCCTCACCTGTTCTCTGTCCTATGTGTTTGCCGCATGCTCTTCAACATGCAACCATGTTATGAAAGAGGAGAGCCGGCACACGATGATGATCAGGGGGTAAAGCTTTATTGTCACGCTACATTTACACAATGTTCAAAAAACAGAACAGGCATCCATTTTTTTCTGTTTAAAAAGACTTATGTTTTTGCTGCGATTTATTTGACTTCAGTGCAATGCATTGAAGTCAATGGAATGACAGACGTCCAATGCACACAGTGCATAAAATGACGGACGTTGTCTGGGCGGTTGTCACAATAATGATCATGACAACTCCTGATGAAGGTAATGGGGACATAACGGCAGACGGCATGAAGGTTATGGGGACATCGAGCAGACGACATGAAGGTATAGGGACATAACGGCAGACGACATGAAGGTAATGGGGACATCGAGCAGACGGCATGAAGGTTATGGGGACATCGAGCAGACGGCATGAAGGTAATGGGGACATCGAGCAGACGGCATGAAGGTTATGGGGACATCGAGCAGACGGCATGAAGGTATAGGGACATAACGGCAGACGGAATGAAGGTAATGGGGACATCGAGCAGACGGCATGAAGGTAATGGGGACATCGAGCAGACGGCATGAAGGTATAGGGACATAACTGCAGACGACATGAAGGTAATGGGGACATAACGGCAGACGGCATGAAGGTAATGGGGACATAATGGCAGACGGCATGAAGGTAATGGGGACATAACGGCAGACGGCATGAAGGTAATGGGGACATCGAGCAGACGGCATGAAGGTATAGGGACATAACGGCAGACGGCATGAAGGTAATGGGGACATTGAGCAGACGGCATGAAGGTATAGGGACATAACGGCAGATGACATGAAGGTAATGGGGACATTGAGCAGACGGCATGAAGGTATAGGGACATAACGGCAGATGACATGAAGGTAATGGGGACATCGAGCAAACCGCAATGTTTGACTATTCATTTGAATATCAAACCACATTAAAGTCTATGAGGAAAAAATGATTGTGACTTGGAAACCTAAAGTTGACCACTTGGAGGTCACCAAGTCATCAATGACATCTCAGAAACTGATGCACAAACCTCTGGATGCAGCAGGGACAGCAGGGGAAGCATGTCTGGCTGCATCTAACACGCCAACGTCGCAGTATTACACCAATATGACAGCTTCTCAACAATACACTCCAAACACAATATAACCTCTATGTAAACTGGAAAAAAACACCAGGAAACCACCTTTCCTCTACATTAGCATGGACAAAATCACTCCTGAGCATCAACCTTGATGTCTGGGGGTTATGCTAGACTCAGATCTAAATTTTATTCCCTATATTCAAGCTCTTGCAGCTCCTGTCATCTACATCTCAAAAACATCTCTAGAATCCGCCCATCTCTCACCATTGACACCGCTCAGACTGTAACTCCCTACTAATCGCTCTTCCCCTCTCCAGTCTATCGTGGACGCAGCAGCCAGACTTATGTACAATGACTGGAACATTGGCAAATAAAGCACTTGCTGCCTCTTGTGTAACCCCCAGTCATCCTAGTCTGTACGCTTTCGCGAGCAAGTCACTGTTTGTATTGTTTTTAATTTATTTATTGTATAATGTGATATTACCTGTATAACATATATATATAATTTTTTCCTTCACCCCTTTAAATCACGTTGCCTATGACAACTATAGATGGGGGGGTGAATCGAAACGCACTCACTGCTAACTGTCATTGTGTGTGTGAGAGAGAGATGTGGTCAGACACGTTCTACACATAAAGGGGTGCGGTTCTCATGAAAACCATGTAAAAATTTTAATTGGGGCCCTTGAGTGAGAAGAGCCCTCCAAAAATCCTGGGAGTTACAGGAGAACTGGTAACAATGCAGTCTTCCTAAGAGACCCTGGAATTTGAATGTTCGCACTTAAAATCCTTTTAGAGTATCTAAGAGAGGGCAAGTGCGGTATAAAAAAAATCTAAAAGTTAAATCTTAATTGAATTTGATTTAATTTAAAATTAAAGATTAAAAAAACAGCTGATAGAGTGGTCTCTACTGACCTGTCGGCTTCTGCCTTTGAAACATCTACAAAATCCAAGGAAGTCAGAAGACACCCCAAGTTTGTATCCAGAAATAAAATGGTATGAGATGGACAACACAAGTATCCTCCTAAATTAGCAAGACTTTGATTTAAAGGTGAAATGCCAAATTTGTGACCCACACCTTGATGCAATTGTGCATAAGAGCCTAATTATTGGAGATAGTAATAACAATACAATTCTTAAGAGGCCCTGGAATTCAAATGATCACACTTTTTGATCTTTTAACAACTATCTAAGAGAGGGCAAGTGTGGCAGCCCTGCAAACCAGGATACTTCCTCTACCTTCAAGACCCAGTTGTCAAGTACAGCATCCAGGGAAGGCAGAAGGCACCAAAATTATCAATACCAAAAAACATTGACAAGTTGAGCCCTCCAAAATGGAGTTTTAAATTGGCGTTTTGGTGAACCCAACAAACATTACTTTTTAATTGATTGAGTTGAGCCCAACAAACATTTTAAAGATCCTTGAGCTGAACCCAACAAAGATTAATTTTTAGGCCCTTGTGGTGAGCCCTACAAAGATTATTTTTTAATACGTCCAGTCATGACAGCACCACCTGGAGATTGATCCCATTAGTCCTAATAGGAACAGGAAGCACAGAGAAGTTAAAATAGGCCCCTCCCCGGGCAAGCCTCAGTGTTTTCCTGTTCCTATCAGGACTAGCACGGAGTTGTTACTCTCCTGGTCCAGGGGGCTGGCAGACTGGATCAGTGTATACTTGCCAGGCAGGCCGGGCTGGTCCTCCGGGGTCCCCCGTCTACTCTCCTGCACCGGATCGTGGACGTCCTTGCTGCCTTCCGGTCCCGAAAATACCCCGCTGCCGCGCTCCAGGAGTTTAAGCAGCAGGGGTGCAGCATGGACGCTGCAGCCAGTCTTCGGGCGCACATGGTGTTTCCCCTGGTCTCTTCCGGTCCCGGCGACGTCACGCGCACGTGGCCGCATGGAATGCTGGGACTGGAAGCTCCTCCCCCAAGATGGCGGCGCCCATCGGAAGCGTAGAGAGGATGAGGAGGGCGGGGATGTGCTCGTTGGCACCACATTCAACCAGCTGATCTGGGGTCTGTTATTTAGGTAAGCTTGGCTCACTTGTTTATCGCTTGTCAGCATGGAAGGACTCTGCGGAGCATGAGTCCTCTGGTAGCCCAGTGAGTACCTGTCCCCTGGGGGGGGTTCATTTACTTTTTAATATATATAAGCTTACTGGGTCCTTCTCTATCCCCTTTAGGGAGACAAGGACCCCCATGGAAAGCACAAGCTTATAACAAGGAGATGTCCCATGTGTAACATCAAACTGTCTGACGGCTATGATAAACCCCTCTGCAGATCCTGCACTGCCAGAGTGGTTCAACAGGAGTCCCCCTCCTTAATACAGCAACTAAAAGAGGCCATCAACGAGGAAGTTAGATCCTCTGTCTCAGCAGCCCTGACTAATCAACCCACACCTATACCTATATCTGAGCCCCCTGCCAAAAGAGCTAGGCGCATCATTATATCGGACTCTGATTCTGAGGATGTCGAGTCTGCGGTGGTTAGTGTGGAAGGATCTTCGCAGCAGACTCGGGATCCTCCGGTTGAAGAGGCAAAAAAGTTTTATTTTTCACTCGAAGATACAGACATTTTACTTAATGCTGTGAGGAAGGCTATGGACATTATGGACATAGAAGAACAAATTACCAAACAAGATGCTATGTTTGCAGGCCTTAGACCTAAAAGGAAACGTACCTTTCCCGTCCATGAAAGTATCAAAAATATGATCTTGGACGAATGGAAAGATCCAGAAAAAAGATTATTTATCCCCAAAGAATTCAGGTCTAGGTTCCCCTTCGAAGAAGAAGACACTAAGCTATGGCTTGAATCTCCAAAAATAGACATCCAGGTCGCTAAGGTTGTTAAAAAGACATCCCTCCCCTTTGAGGATGCTTCCCAATTAAAGGATTCTATTGACCGTAAGATGGACAGTCTATTGCGCAGATCCTGGGATGCCTCAGCTGCCGCAATAAATCCTAATATTGCTGCCAATACAGTGGCCAGGTCCCTTTTTCTTTGGTTGGAAGAATTAGAAAAACGTATTGAAGATAAGACCCCCAGAGAAGATTTGCTCTTCTCTGTTCCCATGCTTAAGTTAGCTACGGCCTACCTGGTGGATATTTCAGCTGAGTCAGTCCGGTTTGCAGCCAAGGCTGCAGCTTTAACCAACTCCTCTAGGAGAGCTCTATGGTTAAAAAGTTGGCAAGGGGATAACCTTTCAAAGACTAAACTTTGTGCTATTCCTTGCGAAGGTACCCAGGTTTTCGGCTCGGTCCTGGATACTATCCTTCAACAGGCAGCGGACAAGAAAAAGGATTTTCCTAAGGACAGCGTTCCTAAGAAGAAAGGAAATTTTCGTCCCTACTCGCAAAACCAGAGCAGATCTTACAGGGGTAAAGGTAAAACCGGTAGGTGGAGCTACCCCAAAGGAGGAAAAGGGAGAGAGTTCTTACTCAATCCCAGATCCTCCGATAAGAAACAGTGATGCCATCCCTGTGGGGGGGGGAGACTTTCCCATTACTACCACCAATGGGAAAACATTACAAAAAATCCATACATTTTAAACACCATCGAGAGAGGTTACAGAATAGATTTTTCCGACTCCCCTCCACAAAAATATTGTATTACCTCTCTAGCCTCGGAAAAGTTGAACAGTCAGCTCTGGAATGGTATCCTGGATCTGATAGATCTTCAGGCGGTCATACCAGTTCCTCAAATAGAGGAAAAACAAGGACACTATTCCAGATTGTTTCTGATTCAGAAACCGAACGGATCCTTCAGGACCATAATCCATTTAAAACCTTTGAACCAGGCTATCGCATACAAAAGGTTCAAAATGGAGACTTTAAAAAACGGCGATTCCTCTAATTCCCAAGGGAGCATGGTTAGCCACCTTGGACCTAAAGGACGCGTATTTTGATGTGCCAATATACGAACCCCACCAAAAGTACCTGAGATTTGCCATAGTCCACAACCTACAAACACTTCACTACCAGTTCTGCCTTTCGGGATAGCAACAGCACCTCGAATATTTACAAAAATAATGGTAGAGGTGGTGGCACATCTCAGACTAAAAGGGGTCATAATCATTCCATACCTGGACGATCTACTGTTGATATCCCACACAAGGGACCAACTAGTAAAAGACATCAATTTAACTATCTCTTGTCTCCAAACCCTAGGCTGGATCATCAATGTGGAAAAATCTGATCTCGTCCCATCCCATTCAAAAAAATTCCTAGGGATGATTCTGGACACAGAACGGCAGATGACCTTCCTCCCTCCAGCAAAAGTCGTCTCCCTCCAGCAAAAGTCGTCTCACTCCAGGAAAAATTCAAGCCGTTTGCAAGGAAAAGGTCAGTCACAATCCGAGAAGCGATGTCTCTTCTAGGCTCCATGGTGTCTTGCATGCAGGCCGTTCCCTGGTGTCAAAGCCATTCCAGAACTCTTCAATCACAAATACTAAGAGTATGGGACCGGTCTCCACTGTCCCTAGACAAGAAGATGTCAGTGTCACCACAGGTAAAGAGGTCGCTAAAGTGGTGGTGTCAAGAAACAAATCTAAACAAAGGTTGTCTATGGTTCCCTCAACAGATAGTAGCTCTGACAACGGACGCAAGCAGGTGGGGCTGGGGAGCCCACATTCAAGACCTCCCGTTTCAAGGAAAATGGGGAGAACTGACTTGACAGAACTCGTCCAACTTCCGCGAGTTAAAGGCGGTGTACAAAGCGTTAAAAGCAGCAAAAGATCATCTGCGTCAACAACATGTAAAAGTTTACTCCGACAACGCCACGACAGTAGTCTTCATAAATCACCAAGGGGGGACCAGATACAGACCTCTTCAGTTTCTAGCGGGAAAGATCTTCGTCTGGGCAGAACTCCATCTAGCATCCTTGTCCGCAGTTCACCTCAAAGGCTCTCAAAACACCGTAGCCGACTTCCTAAGCCGCCAAGAGATACATCCCGGGGAGTGGAGCCTAAACCCAGAAGTATTCCAGACCCTGATCTCAAAGTGGGGGGTTCCAGAAGTGGACCTGTTCGCCACCCGGAAAAACACAAAAGTGAAAAAGTTCTTCTCGTTAAATCCCAAAGATATGCCAGAAGCAGTGGATGCCTTAAACCAACGGTGGACATTCAACCTAGCGTATGCATTCCCTCCACTTCCTCTGGTAGCAAGGGTGCTACAAAAAATACTGTCAGGTCAGTCTCGAGTGATATTCGTGGCCCCCCTGTGGCCAAAAAGAAGCTGGTTCTCTCTTCTTCAGCATCTTCGTCTAGAGGGTCCATTCCGCCTTCCTCTAAGAGACGATCTCCTTCTCCAGGGCCCTCTAAGACTACCGGGTCTACAACAACTACATCTGTCAGCATGGCTGTTGAGAAGTCCTACCTTGCCAACAAAGGACTCTCATCCAAGGTAATTGACACGATGCTGAAGAGTAAGAAAGAAGTAACTTGCTCCATATACCTTAAATACTGGAGAAAGTTTTCTTCCTGGTGTGGAGATAACCCACCTGACCTAATGAATCTTAATTTTCCACAAATTTTGGATTTTTTGCAGGACGGCCTAGTCAAAGGACTTGCACTCAGTACCCTTAAAGTTCAGGTGGCAGCGCTAGGCTGTTTTTTTGACACTCCCATCGCAGATCACAGGTGGGTTAGGAGGTTTTTTAAAGCAGTAAGCAGAATGAAACCTAAAATATCAAACCTAGCACCACCTTGGGATTTAAACCTGGTACTGCAAAGTCTCACACAAAAACCTTACGAACCTCTGGAAGAAGCGTCCATAAAACATATCTCACTGAAGACGACTTTCTTAATTGCGATTACATCAGCAAGGCGGGTTTGTGAGATACAGGTTCTTTCTTCCCAGGAACCTTACCTTACAGTCTTAGATGACAGAATCATCCTTAAACTCGATCCTTCTTTTCTTCCGAAAGTTGTCACTAACTTTCATCGATCACAGGACATAATCTTACCTTCTTTTTGTGATTCGCCAAAAAATGCGAAGGAAAGGACCTTCCATACCCTGGACGTACGCAGATCTGTAATTGCCTATTTACAAGCCACCAAAGAATGGAGAGTAGACTCGAACCTTCTTTTACAATTTCAAGGGCCTAACAAAGGGAAAAAGGCATCCAAGGCTTCCATTGCTAGATGGATGAAATCTACAATTGCTGAAGCCTATAAATTAGCAGGCAAAGAAGTACCGGAAAATTTGAGAGCTCATTCTACTAGAGCAATATCGGTCTCCGGGGCTGAGAAGTCATCAGCATCGTTGGAGCAGATATGTCGAGCGGCAACGTGGGCGACACCACATACCTTCTTTCGTCACTACAAGCTCAATGTAGCATCGTCTCAAGACTTAGCGTTTGGACGTAAAGTGCTACATGCTGTGGTCCCTCCCTAAATAAGGTAATCTGGTATATCTCCAGGTGGTGCTGTCATGACTGGACGTATTGAAAAGTGGGAATTATATCTTACCGATAATTCATTTTTCAGGAGTCCATCATGACAGCACCCGATTATTGCCCGCCCTTTTTTGTTGTATTGTTGGCTATGTGGATAGTAATTTATAAAACACTGAGGCTTGCCCGGGGAGGGGCCTATTTTAACTTCTCTGTGCTTCCTGTTCCTATTAGGACTAATGGGATCAATCTCCAGGTGGTGCTGTCTTGATGGACTCCTGAAAAATGAATTATCGGTAAGATATAATTCCCACTTTATAGGCCCTTGAGGTGAGCCCCTGGAAAAAATTCTATTGATGGCCCTTGAGATAAGCCCTCTAAAAATGTGTGTGTCTGTTGTGGTCACACCTTTAAACATTTTTCAAAATGGCCCATTTATACGGTGGTTGAGGAGGAGGAAAGGAGCTTCAGCAGACATGGCACTTCATGTTTTGCTACTTTACATCAGTGGAGAAGCAAACTCTGGCTCAGTCCAGTGGCTGTTAATTTTAATAAGCGTCAGCCTGTTTGCACTTCAGTTGACAGGCGGCTGCGCTTATTGGTGATAATGCTGCCCGGGTGTGCTGAATACCCTCTCTGAGAGAACACTGGCGCACACCAGGCCAGCACCTCCAAGATGTAGAGGGACAGTTCCACCCACTTGTCCAGTTTAGACACCCAATAAGTGTAGGGCCCAGAGGGATCAGGAAGGACAGGGTTACGGTTGGCCACGTACTGCCGCAACATTCGCTGATACTTTTTCCTCCTGCTCACAACAGGCTCCGCAGTGATGGAAGTTTCCTGAGGGGGTGCCATGAACATGTCCCACACTTTGAAGAGTATTCCCCTGGTGGCTGCGGACCTAATGGATGTTTTCAGACTCTGGGAGGAACTCTCCTCTCTGCCACCAGCGATGGTAGGTGGGAAGATTTCCATTATGCTCTGCAGCAGTTCCTTCTGGCATTCCAGCAATCGTCTGCTCCTCTCTACCAGCATAAGAGACCTTATCTTTATACTAGGGGTCGTGGATTGATTTCTATTATGTGGACAATGCGTTTGTTCTGGGAAAAGCAGCCCGACATGAAGTCAGCCATGTGTTTCAGACTGTGAATCAGCATCACTTCACTGCCCCCACCGGATCACTTTCCATTTTGTCTTCTTCCTCCGCCTCCTTTTCACCACATCTGCACTGAACCAATGAGATGCATTCAACTTCACTGCTACCCTTGCAAGTGTAGCTGACAGCCTCCTCCACATCCTCCTCTTCCTCCTGCAGTTGGCGCTGAGAAGCTGACAGGAGTGTAGTCTGTCTGTATAGCTCTATGAAGTCTCCTCCTATCCTGGCCTCCTCTGTGCACAAGCCGTTCTCCCTTATGGCAATGATGGATTCTTTCATAATGCATAGAAGTGGGATGGTTACGCTGACTATGGCGTCATCGCAGCTGACTCTTCACATATGCGTAAGACATTGCATATGTCTGCCATCCATGGCCACTCATAGTTGGCAAACTGAGGGAGCTGAGTTGGATGCACATGTGGGTTTTGAAGCTGTTACTCCATCAAAGCTCTCGGGTGCTCACACACCCTGGACACCACATAATATGTGGAATTCCAGCAAGTGCCAATTTTGGCAGAAAAAGTAGGTGTTTTCAACTGATACGTGACAATATAGAATTTTTTTCCCAATATGTCGCAATATATACACTTGGTTATGTGGCCAAAGAATAAAGTCTCTTGTGGCAGAGCAGAGAGCCAATCGCTGCTTGCTCTTTCAGTCCACTGCATTTAACTATAAGGGCCCATTAGGAGCCTCATGGTTATATACATAGATGCAGAAGCAGACTACCTTCTGATTAACCCCTTATGTACTAAAGTGTGTGACATAAACCTCACTTACATGCTGCAGCACAAAAAAGGGTTAAAAGCAGAAGAGAAGGAGATGGCTAGTGCACTGATAACCCCTGACCCCTTAGAAAAGTCAGGGGTTATCAGACCAATGAAGCAGAGATCGCCTTGTCTTCTGCTTATTAAGCCATTTTTATGTTGCAGTATGTAAATGAACTTTGGGTCACTTACACACAGCAGTACATGAGGGGTTAAGCAGAAGGACACAGGTTGGATCTTATCTTCCCTGTGTATCCCTGGGCCCCATAGCAGCTGCCTACCCTGCCTTTATGGTAGCTATGCCTATGTTTTCAACTTAGGTACAGCAATATGTGATACGTGAGAATATAGTTTTTGTTTTTTTTTCAATCTGTCAGAGCAACAAACACAGCAGAACTCTAATCTGCAAGCTCTGTGTCACTATATGATCTGCTGCAGTGCTAGGCCGTCTCTGCACTATTATGGAAGCAGCTATATCCTGTGTTGTGCTGTGTTGTAGGGCTTTTCCAGTCCCTCCTGCCTACAGCTTGTTTATACAGCATGGAGCTTGTAACGTGCATATTCACTTTGCTGTCCTGTAAATAGTTGTAGCCCTAAAAAGAGCTTTTGGGGGTCCCTCCTGGCTAAAATCCGCTGCAACCTAACTCTCCCTGCTCCACATACTCTCCCTGCTCCACATACTCTCCCTGCTCCACATACTCTCCCTGTCTAGGTCCAAGATGGCATCTGAAGACAAACAAGAAATGCCAAGTTCTTATACTCTGGAGGTCACATGAGTAAGCAGCCAATGACTGTAGACGCTCTTCTCGCGATGCTCCTGGGGCCTCTCACCCCCCCCCCCCCCCCTGCATTATTATGGCGCCAGGGAAGGTGGGAGGGGAAACTAATTTTTACTGCGTATTTGGTCGGATGCTCGATCGAAAATGAGTATTTTGAATAGCGTAGTATTCCATCCAATACCTACTTGATGGAGTGCTACTCGCTCATCTCTAATAACTGACTGGATGTCTTGTGCTCAGTGAATTTATATTATTAACCCTTCCTGGTACATTACTTGTTTCTCTATGGTGGCCGTTTTCTGGCCCCTTTTTTAATTTTTTAACTTTGTTTTGATGTTAGTTCATTAATAAAGATTTGTAGATTTGCTTAGGGTTTTTTGAGTGTGCAGTTTCCCTGTATAGCCCACAGTAGTCGCTTTTTCTTCTTTTTGTTCTTGATTGTTGTGGACTTGCTGTTTGCACCTCTAGTGTACTATGCTGTGTATATGTATATGTATATATACTATTATTATATGCTGTGTATATGTATATATACTATTATTATATGCTGTGTATATGTATATATACTATTATTATATGCTGTGTATATGTATATATACTATTATTATATGCTGTGTATATGTATATATACTATTATTATATGCTGTGTATATGTATATATACTATTATTATATGCTGTGTATATGTATATACACTATTATTATATGCTGTGTATATGTATATATACTATTATTATATGCTGTGTATATGTATATATACTATTATTATATGCTGTGTATATGTATATATACTATTATTATATGCTGTGTATATGTATATATACTATTATTATATGCTGTGTATATGTATATACACTATTATTATATGCTGTGTATATGTATATACACTATTATTATATGCTGTGTATATGTATATACACTATTATTATATGCTGTGTATATGTATATACACTATTATTATATGCTGTGTATATGTATATACACTATTATTATATGCTGTGTATATGTATATACACTATTATTATATGCTGTGTATATGTATATACACTATTATTATATGCTGTGTATATGTATATACACTATTATTATATGCTGTGTATATGTATATACACTATTATTATATGCTGTGTATATGTATATACACTATTATTATATGCTGTGTATATGTATATACACTATTATTATATGCTGTGTATATGTATATATACTATTATTATATGCTGTGTATATGTATATATATATACTATTATTATATGCTGTGTATATGTATATATACTATTATTATATGCTGTGTATATGTATATACACTATTATATGCTGTGTATATGTATATATACTATTATATGCTGTGTATATGTATATATACTATTATATGCTGTGTATATGTATATATATATATACTATTATTATATGCTGTGTATATGTATATATACTATTATTATATGCTGTGTATATGTATATATATATACTATTATTATATGCTGTGTATATGTATATATATATACTATTATTATATGCTGTGTATATGTATATATACTATTATTATATGCTGTGTATATGTATATATACTATTATTATATGCTGTGTATATGTATATATACTATTATTATATGCTGTGTATATGTATATATACTATTATTATATGCTGTGTATATGTATATATACTATTATTATATGCTGTGTATATGTATATATATATAATATTATTATATGCTGTGTATATGTATATATACTATTATTATATGCTGTGTATATGTATATATACTATTATTATATGCTGTGTATATGTATATATACTATTATTATATGCTGTGTATATGTATATATACTATTATTATATGCTGTGTATATGTATATATATATATACTATTATTATATGCTGTGTATATGTATATATACTATTATTATATGCTGTGTATATGTATATATACTATTATTATATGCTGTGCCCGCCACTGTCTTGCGTTTGGACAATTCTTTTCAGACGGACATTATATTTTAGTTGTTTACATACAGGTTTTCTTTTTTCACCGTCCTTTCACTGTTTTTACTATTAAATTCAATGGACTTTTTAAATTAAAGACAAAGGACAACCAGTCTTCCTGACCTAGAATAATGGACCAATGGCCGTCATTGCACTGACCGTCGGCCAAACAGTGAGATAATGTCCATCGTTTTTTATTTTTGAGAAACGGAGAGGAAAAAAACGTAATGACAACATAACCATAGAGAACATTGCAGAGAGAGGCCCATATTACAATGGTTGCCATTAATATAAGTGGCCAACCCCTTAAATCTCCTCAGCCCTCGTGATTTCCATGTCTCATTGATTTCAATAGGGAATGTTAAAAATAGACTGCACTAAAAAACAATTAGTCTTGGAGAATCACATTGAATTCAATGGGAGCTTGAAAAAAAAACATGCCCTGAAATTATTGGTG